>NC_056739.1:1366068206-1366208206 GCF_019279795.1 Protopterus annectens
TCTAGCAGGTGACTGACGTGATCCCTGGGGTGAATTTAATTTCTCCCATCTAATCATCAAGGTTTCTTTTGAAGAGATCCAAAGAGGTGCTCTGCTTGACATGTATGGGCAGTCTATTCAAGAGTCTGGGGAGTCTCTGGGTCAGGAACCTATCCCTCCAGCATGTTTTGTTTATTGTGATGACAAGGTTTAGATCCCTGGAGCATGTGGATCTGAGGGATTGGGATTTCTTTAAGTGTAGCATGTCCAACAGCTTTGGGTTTGACATGGCTTTGTATGTTAAGCAGAGATCGCCTCGGAGTAGATGATATGTGACAGAGTATAGCTGGAGTTTTTTAAGGTGGTCAGCATAGGGCATCTACTTTAGGCCTGTGATTCTTTTAGTGAGGTATTTCTGTGACCTTTCCAGTTGTTGCAGATGTCTTGAGAGGTACATACCAAATGGGGCGTTGTATTCTATAATGGGTCTAATGAGGGATGAGTACAGTGGGACAATGACTTCCTTTTTTCTGGATGAAAAGCCCTTAGTGATGAGGTGTGCCACATAGAAGGATTTCCTGATTGTTGTGGCAATGCGGTTATTGAAGGTGAGTCCACTGTTTACCTGTGTCCCTAAGTCTCTTATCACACTTTCGGTGTTTTGTGTACTGGCACTTATGTGGCAATTCACAGGTGTATGTTTTTTATCCAAAGGGGATAACTATACATTTCTTGGCATTGAGCTTGAGCCCAGCATCTGTTTCTGTAAGGCCCTTTTGTAGAGTATCAACATCATTTGGGGATTCAATAATGGCTCCCAGTTTGCATTCATCTGTGAACTTTGTTAGTCACAGTCCCTTAGTGTTGGCCTGTACTTCAGAGAAGTAGATGTCAAACTAAAGAGGTCCCAGGACTGAACACTGAGGTACTCCACTTGTCACTTGTCTGGAGCTGGATTTGGAGTCAGCTACTTTTACAGTGTGGGTTCTGTCAGTAAGCCAGTTGGCAATGCATCGAGTGATGTAGAGATTAATGCCCAGCTCAGTAAGTTTATCTATGAATCCAGAGTGGGGGATGATGTCAAAGGCCTTGGTGAGGTCCAGATAGGCTCTGTGGACTGCCTTACCCTTGTCCAAGGCTCTGGAGACTGATTCAAAGAAGTCAATCAGGTTGAGGTGGCAAGATCGGCCCTTCATGAACCCAAACTGGGTGGAGTCCAGTGTTTTAAGGTTGCCAATGTCTTTGTTTATAAGTTCCATGATAATACGTTCCATGTCCTTGCAGATCCAGCTCATCAGACTGATGGGGCATTAGTTCCCGGGATCCAAGGTGGATTCCCCCTTGTGGAGTGGGATAACTGTAGCTGTGCGCCACTTAGTGGGCATGAAGCCTGAGGTGAAGGAGTGAGTAAACATGACACTTAGGTGAGGTGCCAGTTCATTTTGTAGTTCATGTAGTACACAGCTTGGGATGTCATCTGCTCCCATGGATACTGTATTCTTAGCTTTGGAGAGTGCGTTTTTTACCTGTGTGGCCGTTATTACCAAAATCTGGCAATCTTCCAGTATTGAGATGGGCCATTTAGGGGGTGAGAGGGGGATGAAGTTGGCACTGAATCGATCAGCCAGGATATTGGCAATATCCTTGGGATCAGTATATTTAATGCCATTCTGTTGTAGCTCAGAGCAGATCTGAGCATTGCCATTTAGATTCTTGACATAGTTATAGAATGCCTTGTGTTTGTCGTTGGAATCTTTGGCACTTTTATTTTTGTAACTAGCTTTGGAGAATTTTATGTGGGATCTCAGCTTCTTACTGAGGCTGGTAAGGGAGTTTTTTGCATCCTGGGATTTTCCTCTTTTCTGCAACAGTTTCTTCCTTTTGTTGTAAAGTTTGTTTATGGCAGGGGACCACCAGATTGACTTCCATTTTTTGGAGGAGAGCATATTGGTTCTATTTGGGATGGGACAACTCATGCATGAGTGGATGTGCTCTTACAGTGCCTTAGTATAGGACTCAGCAATCAAACTTTCAGTTCCCGTCTGCATGGGTGTCATGAAGTTTGTAACTTCTGACTTGAGTAGCATGAAGTTGGCTTTGGAGAAGCTTTTTATGGAGGTTTCCTGGTGGTGGGGGTTGGGGTGGGATGTGGATGTTAAGGGTGATTAGCTTATGGTCTGAACTTACCAACGAGGGGATGACCATAGGTGTGGTGCATTGATTTCCCATGTTGGTAATGACCAGGTCTAGGATATTGGAGCCCCTGGTGGGACTATGGATTACTTGATCCAGGGCATTAGAATTTATGAATTCCAAGAACCGTTGGGCAAAGCTGTTGGTACATGAGTAGTTTTCCCAGTTAATGGCAGGGTAGTTGAAATCACCCAGTATTAAGGTGTTTGGTTGTATATTAATATTTTCCAGTATGCTTAGAAAGGTGTAGTGAGAATCCTGGGGCATGGTGGGGGATCTGTAGCAAGCTACAGTTTGGATTGCAGTCTTACCTAGTGTTAGTTGCACCTGGAGAATTTCAGATGCATTGTGTTGGGCAACTAACCTGGTGGTGTGAATATCCTTGATGAAAATGGACACTCCTCCACCTTTAGTGTTTCGATCCTGGTTTGGTGGCCAAAAAGTGTGGTAAAAGTTGTAGCCAGATATTGCAGCGGTGCTCTCTGGAGCCTTGAACCATGTCTCAGTTACTGCACAGATATCAATGTTCTCCATTTTTAGGAGTGCCTCGAGAGAGTACATTTTGAGGTTTAGATTTCTAGCATTGAGTAGCATTACCTTCAGATTTTGCATGCTTGTACCTGCTACAGTGGTGGTTTTGTCCTTTGAACTTTGCCTAAAAAAGGCACTATAGGGGTGGCAACAGCCTTTGCCAGTAACCTGAATCCCAGGGGTGACAGGTGCAGACCATCTCTGTCCAAGCATCATGGTCTGTCGATCATGTCATCCCAGGCAGGCAGATACTGGATCCCCTTTGAATGACACCAGAAGCTTAGCCAATTGTTGAAGTCAATCATTTTGTCCTTATATTGTGGCATCATTCTGGGTGAAGGCAGGATGCTACTCAGGACTAGGGTCAAACCTGCCTGGGCCACATGATCCAAGAGCTCTTCCATGTCTCTTTTCATGTAGTCCATGGAGGTACGTCTCAAATCATTCACTCCAACATGGTCAATGACAGAGTCATATTTGTACCTGCTGTGGAGTGAGTTGAGTGCATGAGTTATGTGGCAGATCCTGGCACCCGACAGGCAGCTCACTGTAATTTTCTCCTTGTTCAGCTTGGTGAGTGGGACATCAGTGTGCCTGACTATAGAGTCACCTATGACTAAAGTGTTAGGTACGTTAACTTGCCTTAGGGGCTGTTGCTGGGTGGCACACTGGTGTTGTGAGCTATGTGACACTTTGGTTGTGAATGGTGTTTGTTTGCATTTCAGCTTCATAGGTCCTTGTTGCTTGGACAGGTTACAGTTAAGGGCCTCCGCATATGTGTATTTAGTGTTGCTATGTGTGGGTATTGGTGGTGTGAGTTTAGAAGGGCTATGTTTTGCATGAGGTGTAGTGCGGGTGTTAACCTTCTCCCTTGACTGTCTAGCACAATCTTGGGTGGAGAGAGCTTTGCTTCCAGTTTGGCTATGTAAGTGCATCTCTCACAGGTTGTAGTGTTGGGTGGTAGGAGGAGAGGGTTGTCTGTGTACATGAGGCAATTGCTGCATTGCCCCAGTATGCTCAGATTCACCAGGTGGACAGGAGAAATCAACGGAAGCTGACCCTTGGACAAGCCTGGTTTGGTGCTTTTTTTTGAAAAGTACAGGAACTGTTTTCCCTTACTTTAGCAAGGTACTTTGCAATTATAGGCTGTTTAGTGCCTATGATTAATTTTTTCTTATTAATAAGGAGAGTTGAGCGCTTGTATCAGTTCAAGGCTTCCTACTGCTTTCCAGCAGGTATTAGAGCAAGTGCTAGTCACAGGGATGCTTAAAGTTAAGATGAAAAAAAATGGTTTATCCTAAACACTGTAGTGTGCACTAGAGAAGTTAGATGTGAAACTAGGTAACTTAAGTTTTACCTGTCTAAAAAGTTAAGCTTTAGTGGAGAGTCACTATTTTTAAAACAGCAAGATAGATTGAAAGGGGGTGATCACTTTTGTATTTCAGTACTATGGAATACAGTAAAATGGCCAATAAATTTAAATAGTTGAAGGGGAGTGATTTCACAAAATGATAATGTTGTGCTTTCTCACACAAGCCTGTGAAAGCAGAGAGGAAATGAGATATATGGTCAAATTAACATAAGTGGCAGGCAACTAGAAAGACAGTGGGCAGGATTCATGAAGCCTCTGTGTAAGAGTTACAAGGCTTACAGGGAGGCTGCAGTTAAATGGTGTGACATCAGCATGTCATGCATATGCATGAGGGCATGCTGAATCACACCTAAGGCTAACACGGTCCGTGGAAGACAGCAGGGGGCGTGTCCGTAGGCTGAGCCCTGCAAACGGACACGCCCCCAGAAGAGTAAAAGTCCCAAAAGTAAACCCCCACGACAGAGCCCATGTAAATGTGAATAAACACAACACAACACATGCCCCCCACAGACTACAAACATAAAATGTACAAATGAACATCTTATAATTTTTTTTTTTAATTGTAAAGATGTTTGCCCGTGAGTGCGCTCGTTTGCGTGGGTGTGCTCATAGCTTAGCTACAGTTAGCAGTCAGTGGAAAAGCATATAAGAACTAAATATGCAAAGTAAGCCAAGAAGCAACAGTGTAGCGGTAGAGATGTCGGCTGAAGAGCAGGCAGTCATGGTTTGAGCCCCCCAGCATCAATTTTTATTTTTTGTGAAATAAGCACGAAACAAGTCCCTGACATATATGTACACATATAAAATTATATTTTATGTAAAATGTAATGAAATGGGCCATATATTTTGAAGAAATGTGAGATAAAAAAAAAAATGTCAGATGTGCCTATAGCTGAGCTACAGTCTAACAAGTTGAGTACATCTGCCCGTAGGTGAGCAGTGGTTTAACAGGTGTAAAATGAGTGCCTGTAGGTGAGCAGTGGTTTAACATGCTGAAACTGTGTGCCCATAGCTGAGCTGAGCGTAATATGCGTGCTGACAGCCAAACCACGCATAAACCAGAGTGATCCCTTTGCGCGGAGCTGCACACCGCGCCAACAAGCTAACCGACAGGCAACGTTGAGCAGGCTGTATCAAAACTGCCTTTACACAGACACACCTCCTAGCCTGTGTAGACAGTCATAAAATATAAAAAGCAGTGGCCAGGGTCGAACCCAGGATACCATGCTCCATAGTCAAGGTACTGAACCACTAAGCCATGACAGTTGCACTTAGAAATGCAGTAATAGCATATATATAGGAATGAATAGAAAGAGGAGCATGACCAAGCAGGTTTTGTGAAGCTGATACAATTCCAAAATGGCCAATCACAGATAAGTGTGGGAAAAACGGCATATATAAGCCCCATAGGTGGGAATACACAGCATAACCAATTGTAGAACCGACTTGCAGCCAGAATGTCATGTGTAGGTGAGGGTAGTTGCTTTCGGGCACAGAGGTGATGCATTGAGGAGTCCAAATATATGGTTTGGCTCCTTGTCCACAATCATGAGGCCCAACTCATGCAGGGCCAGGTCTTGTGGGGAGCATATAGGGCTGAGGCGTGGGACCGGTTGGCTCATGATCTCACCAGTGCCACAGGGATACCAAGGAATGGTGAGCAGGTCCGTCACCACCAGGCAGACCTGAAGAGACAGAAGCAGGACCAACTGAACCATTGGATCCAGGAGGCCCGGCAAACGCCCAACGCCCCACTACTGAGTAAGTTACATGTAATTATTTATGTAAGAAATTAACCTAGCTGATATTATGGAGATGTGTATTCCAATATTACTTTATTTATATTACAGCTGCAGGTGTCCGTTCTGTGAACCGTAGAGCCTATGGCGATAGGCTGGCATGGTTGTGCCACCAGGCAGGTCAGTAATTCTCTCCCTGTAACTGTAAATAAATATATAAGTATGACAGTTAGCAAAAGAGTGCAGTGTAGTCACTAATTAATAAAATGTGCAAGTAACAGTGTAAGAGGGTTTGCAAGTATTGCTTGATTACAAAAGTGTGATGCAGCCTGTAATCCAAACATTAAAATGAAACAAGCCTGAAATAAAGATGTCCCACCTGTAATATAATAGTACATAACCTGCAGCAGGCTGAAAAGTACAGCTGCAGAAGCTGAATAAAACACATGTGTGAAATATATCCCTGTTGAAATACAGAAACATGACAGAAGTGAGATTGTTGGAAAGGATTGTTAGAACTACAGGTAAAACATGTCAATAAAGCCTAGAATTAAGTATCATCCTGAATTGTAAAAATAAAACAAGTGAGAGAGTGTGAGAAAGAGTTATGAATCCACCAATAAAGTAGTACTAAATCCTGAATAAAGTATACTGCAGTCAGTACAGAATGAAATGAATGTGACAGGCAGATCCAAACAGTAACATGTTCTGTAAATGGTACCGCAGCTGGAATGTGTATCCCAAAATCTGGATATGTTGCTCTCAGTCTGCAATATGCAGATAGTATGGTTGTCTGAAATACCAAACATCCACAGTTGTCTATAGCTATATAAAGCAAATGTAGCAGGATGATGTAGCTGAACAGAGCCAGATATGAATGTGTATGAATAAAAATGAAAATGTATATTGATGTAGCAGTAACATTCCTATCACCAACTTGAAGTAGTTATCACATAGGAAACTGTAGGCAGAACTGTAGTGTGTATATATCTGCAGCTATTAGAAATGTACAGCATATGTATTGGTATTTGAAGTTGTTAATTCAATTTTCTTCACCCTACCCTATAACCACATATAATCCATTCCACGTGAAATTGGTATGTGCAATCACAATTAACACCCCTGGACATTTGTCCTGTTGGTTCATACATATTTGCATGTATGTTGATGCATCTGCCCTGTTCATACATCCAAACCTGATGGCCTGTTGCCATCAATCAACCCTGCATGTTGTTGGACTGTGTATTGCTGTTCAAAATATGCATGTGTTATGCTTGCTGTTCAATGGTTTGAATATCTGGGTGTTTGGCTAATGGGAATACTAATGCATGCTGTTACAACTAATTGTGAATGGTATTGTATGTCACTAACCCAAACTGTCATGACATAACGCAAAACATAGGATGACAGGGAAGGCAGGTTCAAGCGGACCCACCTCTCCCTCCTCAGCTGGTGAGTGCACCTGGCAGTAGTGCCCAGGCCGGACCCTCCTCCGGTGGCCCTGTGCCACCTGTGGGTGGAAGCGCTGCAGGGGATGGGGCTCATCCCCCCCTCTGCAAGTGTGCCCGGAGGAGAACATCCACTCACCCTCCGTAATGTCCGGACCATGGTGCGTAGGGAGATCTGGGAAGCTGTTCTTGGGCCCCTATGGCAGCTTGAGGCACAGGTGGCACAACTAACGGGTGTGCCTGCTGCCCGGCCTACACAGCCCCCAGCACAGTCCTGTCCTGGGCAGTGAAGATACAGTGGCAACTGCCCATGGGTGGGGATATCAGTTCCACTGTTGCCATCTGTGGGCTCATGGGCTCTAGATATCCAAACATCCGTCCCCGTCAATTGTGTAACCCCCCACATGTGTCATACACTGCCCCTGTATGCGTCTTGTTTGTCTTGTCTGTTAACCTACCCAACCTACCTCCCCAGCTATACCGACTTCCTGTACCTGACATACCACTCTCACCTGAAAAAAAAAAAAAGGGCACTGTGTACCCACAAAAAAATTACGCCCCATACATGGCTGCCCATTTCGCAAACATGTCTGTTGGACATGGAAACTGTCAATTACAATTGGCTGTACAACAAGTATTATTGTTGTCCTTACACCTCTCTCAGGGGTGGAAGATTTCAAATGTCACACCAAATTACAAACATATGCACAGCTGATGCTGATGAAGAAATGGGCAGCTATGGGCTTTACCTACATCCCTCCTGCAAAACCCAAGCTTGTTTCCCTACTGTCTTGCTCTCTTTGTGACCCCTTTTCCACCACTTTCCTGTCTCCCCATTTTCATTTCTTTCAAAGAAATTTGCGTGGGTGTGCACAAGAGTAAGCACTTTTAAGCAGTTGTAAGCGGGTGTGCGCGGAGCTAAGCACCAGTGCGCATGTGTGAGCTCCGCGCAAACCAGCGCTAACCTGGTTACAACTGCTTAAAAGTGCCTTAGTCACTCTGAATGACAAGGCCTGTAGTCTGCTCAAAAGCAAAATAAAATCCCACTGTCAGTCCCGAACCCAGGACCTTGGAAACAGTAGTCTGCATGACTTACCAGTAAGCCATGACTGCTATATAAGAACATTCTGCTACAATAAATATATCATGTAATAGTAGGAATGAATGTAAAGGGAATATAGGATGTGTAGTACACAAAGCATGTCATGTATATTTACTGTCAAATGTAGTGGATTTCTATAATAGTAATGTGTGAACAGAAACAGCCATGCTAGTTGGTAGCTAGTAGGTAATAATGTCACTGTAGCACCTTGCAAGCCACACACATACTCACAGCAGGATAATCACTGCCCATACCCCACAACCTCTTACAGCAACACATCTGGACTAAGTAATATAAAATGTGGAGCAAAGGCCCAAAAACAGGGACACATTCCAAATATTGCTCCAACAAACTTAGACAGTTGAGAGAGTAACAGGTTTTGCATTATGTTGGATGTTTGGAAGGGTATGAAGTCTGAAACTGGAATATTTGTCACTATAGTCTGACTTGAGCCCAGAGTGATTTGCCAGAAAAAGCTGTTTATGAGATATGGACCAAAATATGTGGCAAAAATGTGGACATCCTGCAAATATCTGTACACTTGAGAGGTCTGACACTGCCATATTTGAATAGTTAAGAGCCTAGACATAGCAACAGTGACTGAGTTACAGGGATGGCCCACATACTCCCTGTGAAATGTACAAACAGTAGGCAGAAAGGTGTTACAACACATGCAATGGTAACTATGAAGTACTGAAAGTATGCACCACTTGCACGTCGGAAATAGTGTAGTAATACATATGCTCATGCTAACCCACAGTCACAACTACAGAATACCAGGCAATTTAATGGGTGTACCCCACTGATATGTACCATTCCATGAGGCAGATAAAAGATGCACCTGTGAGTCTCTGGGGCCTGCTCAGCAGCATACTCAAATACCCTAATAGATGTCAAGGCCCACACCATGGCCAGACCACACTGCATGCAGTAACACCCTAGCAGATATAGCAAGCATTCCAAGGTGTGAATGTACATGGAAAATAGGAAAGCCACAGCAACACACTACAGTCAAGACACCTAGCAGGCATACAAGTAGTGAATGTAAAGGGCAAATATTGAAGCCATAGCAACAAAGTGCAAGCTCCACTGCTATATACCAGTTACACCACATGTCCCACAGGAAAGCACACACACCCACATTAACAGTAGTAGTAATCTTAGGTGTCAGTGTACATACACACTTAGTACAGGAAACTGGAGAAATGAATGTAGAAATGTTAATCTACAACACAGCCAGAAATATGAGCGAGATACTAATCTTTACACTCACAGAACAGTGTCCACAGCATACCAGCATGGTCCCTGCCCTTAAACTCTGAAAGGGCTACGCCTATCTCACATACCTTTTTATAGCACTGTCCTGGAATCACAGTGAGAACTGCAATCAGTACACAACTGGCTGCATGCAATTAGCAAATGCTGGCTAACAATTGGTGCAGAGGCCATCACATGGACATACGCAGATACCTACAAAAGCATGATGTATTCCCAGTCCACACATGCAATACTTTCATTGCACCCTCTGGAGGTAGGGAGAGAGAGAGAGAGTGAGAGAAAAAAAAACATACACAAACAAAAGCACTCATCAAAACCCACTCGAAGGCTGACATCTGCCAACTGGAGCAGCAGCAGGACACCAAACCAAACGGCAACGCAAGCAGCTGTGACAAACACAGGTAATATAAAGTAATACTTTAAAAGTCTACATACTGTGAACCCTCCATATGTGTCATTGGTCTGTATCCATATGTATATGAAGATGTGCATAGGGCAGGGGACATGCAGCAACTATCAGTGAAGGTTGTACATACATATGTATGTGAGGGCATCTATGTGCACATATCAGTGTAGGTTGAATGTAGGTTGTAGTGCAATGTTCAAAGTAGGTTTCACAGTTATGTACGTTTAGCAGTATGTTAGTGTGTGTATACAGTTTTGTCAACAAACATGTTGATATACCTATCTATCATATGGATACATATGGATACGTATGTATGTCAATATATGTATTTTTATATATATATATATATATATATATATATATATATATATATATATATATATATACATATATATAATATGCATATATGTATACACACATAGAGAGGGATGTAGGAATATATAGACAGATGTAGATAGATAGAATATGTAGAAACATATATATGTAATACACACATACAGATATAGATATATGTAGATACATATACATAGACAGACAGATCTGACTATCTACAGATATGACTGTATATGATGATCTCACACTCCCCCTGTCCCACCCCCTCTGTCACTCTCACCCCCTCTCTGTCACACTCCCCCCCTCGCCATATCTATAGCAATATATGTACATTGATATATATATATGTGTATATGTATACAGACATATATATATATATATACATATATATATATATATATATATATATATATATATATATATATATATATATATAGAGAGAGAAAGAGAGAGAGATGTATATATATTCTGAGTGAGGCACATGTGTACAGATGTATTGCAACAGGTGCCTGGTGACAAAGGCATGGAGTGAACACCAGTGTCGAAACTGGAGTACCATACCCCATTTCAAATCACCTACACCAGTAACGACCAGATATGTGATTGGCTGCCCACCACTGACTGTGTCAGGGGTGAACAGGGTCATAAATGTGTACAATAGTCCCCCCAATGATAGTCACAGTGGCACACTATTCCTGGAATACCTGCACATGGTATGTGTCAGCAGACATGGTGTGTCAGCTATGGACATGTAGGTCAGTGTACCCCTCCACACCACACAATGGCTGCCACGGTATGTACCTCACATGACAGCTACAGATATGGAGAAGGACACAGTGACATGTACAACACTGTGACAATGCACTCAAACACATTACCAATGCACAGTGACTGACAACACCACAGAATACCACAAAAAAAGACAGATGTTTTCAAACTTTTAGTGGATATTAAATTATTTATAAGAAAGAAGAATTTGGAAATATTTTTTAAAGGTAGGCAATTAAACGCCCCTGGTGACAAACTGTTGCGTAAAAGCACATTCAACCCCCCTTTGCATCCTCAGTTGAAAAACTTTGAGCTTACTTTGGAAAATGAATTAAGAAAATCCTTACGTAAACACACAGTGCAGTCGAATCTCACTGTTAATAAAGAGGAATTTCTTGACAAACTTAGTATAAACAGGGATGTTAGGGTTATGAAACCCGACAAAGGAGGAGGTGTTGTTTTGATGGATTACATATTATATGAAGGTAAAACATTGGACATTTTGAATGACACAGATAAATATACTAGAATATTTAAAAATGAAATAAACATTGCATACAAAAAAATAAATATCTTACTAAACAATTTATTACTTGAGGGGTCTATTGATCTGAAAACTTATAAATTTTTACATGTAGAAAAACCTAAAATACCATCTATTTTTGGTATCCCAAAGGTGCACAAGGACATCAATGACCCTCCACTTAGAGCTATTGTCTCTTCTGAAGGTTCAGTAACTGCACCACTGGCCAAATATATTGATGTTAAGATTAAGAGACTAGTAAATGAAAACAACAACATTTTAAAAGATTCTTGGGATTTTTTAAGAAAGATTGACTATTCTACACACAGTGAAACAAAAGGTTTTGGTACCCTTGATGTAGTTGACTGATTCACAAGTATTCCACATGAGGTAGGATTATTGTGGTTTGAAGAAATGTTACTCACTTGCAAAGAAATTTCTCAAAATGATTTTAGAACCATATTTGTGCTTATGGAAGTGCTTCTTAAAAATATTTTTTTATTTTTTGAAGGAGAATACTACAGACAGGCTAGGGGTGTGGCCATGGGAGCACACTGTGCACCAACTTACGCAAATATTATCATGGCATATTGGGAAAACAAGTTTATTCTTACCCCTATTTACAACAACCAATGGACATTGTACTGCAGATTTCTCGATGATTTATGTTTTTTGTGGAAAGGTACTGAAGAAGAGTTCAATTTATTTGTAGATTATGTTAATGAGACTACAAATTTTCTTAAATTTACCAAGTACTTCAATGTACATGAAGTAAATTATTTAGATGTGAACATTGTTAGACTTGATAACAACTTTGTTTCAAGTGTACACAGAAAGGACACTTTTTCAAACACTTACTTACATTTTACAAGTTCCCATCCATTTTATCAAAAGAAAAGTGTGTTGAAGGGACAGATGGTCAGAATTTGTAGAATGACTTCTGATGACACTAATTTTATAGAAGAGTGTAGTTGTTTGAAAAGGATGTTTCTTAATAGGGGATACCCCGAGAAATTGTTTGATGAGATTTGTAAGGAAGTATGTGATGGTAGGAAAGGTAGATTTGCCCCAATTTTAGGTGGGCTTGGGCAGGTTACGACAACCAATAGTTTTTATGATACTAGTAACAATGATTTTAACTCAGGTATTACCACCATATACGATGGACAATCATGTATTGTTAGAAAAATTATTGACAGGGAATGGAAAAATTTTGCTAAAGTTTCAGACTTAAGTTACATTTTTGAAAAGTAAATTAAATATATTTATAAGAGGGGTAATAATATAAAAAGTTTATTAGAAAGAGGTAATAACAAAAAGGTTTTTGATGTAAATAAGAGAAAGAAAAATGGGGTCTTTAAATGTGGAGCCTGTAGTTACTGTATGTATCTCAAAACAGGAGAATCCTGTTATTTGAAGGCTAGGAACAAAACTTTGATTGTGAAATCTTTTGCAAATTGCAACACAAAAGGAATTATTTATATTGCTTTATGTGTGAAATGTGAAGCATTTTACATTGGGAAAAGTGAAAGGAAAATCAAACAAAGAATCTACGAACATTTGTACGATATTAAAACTAGATGTGACACCAGTTCTCTTTACAAACATACACAAACTTGTAATGATGCTAAATTTGAGTTCTTTGTCTTGGAAGTTGTTTCAATAGACCCTAGAGGTGGAATGTGGGAAACTCTGGTGGAATACAGAGAACTATATTGGCAGATAGTTTTAGAATTGAACAAACACCCAGGTATCAATAATATGATTTCAATAAATCCTCAATTGTGTGGATTATGTGGTTTTTGGTTTACCTTTTTTGAATTCGTAATAATATGATTTCACTTACACCAGTACTGAAAGTTAGGTCAGCTAAATTATAAGATTTCCCTAATTTTATTTTAAATTTGTTTGTCATTCATTTATTATGTGGTACACAGACACACAACAAAAGCTTTACTATTTTATTACTTGTGTTTTATTCATTTACTATGTGGTATATATAAACACACAACAAAAGCTTCACCAATTTTGGTGTTGTATTACCAGATTGCACCAGGAGAGGGTAGCATTACTTTCCCTATTTGTTTTAGATTATTTTTATAAGAATTTTATCATTATACATTACTACTTATTATATATTACTATTTATAAATTAATTTAATTCACAGACCTTCGTGTTTTTACTCATTTAATTCTTGTTAAGTATGCATTTATTGTACATTTACTAACATCATGTATAAATTGGTATTTTATTTTGTCCTGTCTTGTGGATGTAACGTGTTGAAGAGATGTTATTTAACATTTTAATGATCTATGAAATCTATTGGCTATTTCAAACTTGGTCATGAGTATTTAAACTGCTATTTTATTTATTTTATATGTGTTTTATCTGAAGAAGTTACTGACGAAACGTGGATGTTAATTTGACTACGTATTGGTCTTGTATTTGTGAACTATTGCTCAATCAAATCCTTTGCACCTACGCTGAGTACCTGGTACTTCTTTTGGTTTATTGGCATTATTTAGTACCTTCCATTTCTGGTGTTTTTGGTTTTAACACCACAGAGTACACACATACTACCCACATAGAGGTTACCACTCCTGGATTTACATACTTAAGTCACACCCATGACAGATGTCCAACAACCATAGTAACACCTCACACCATCCACAGCCTAAATGACTGCTGTGTGTCGTCCTTGACACCGCAGTAGAGAGCACATGGCAGAGGTACAGGTTCCTACCCACAGATAAGACATACCCTGCAATAAACCACACAGCGTTAAGAAGCAAGACTCCCCATGAGTACATGTCACACATACCCCTGCTGAATGTTATCAGATAGGTAATATGCCACATGAGTCACCCTGTGTAACTGTTTGACAGGAGCAGGTACCATCACATTACATGTGTCACAATGATCACGGTAGCAGAACAGTATGCTGCTGTAGTCCCAGGGGCAATAGCATATTGTATTGTATTGTATTGTATTGTGTTGTATTGTATTGGTATGTAGAGGTGCCTCCTTCATGGAGTGGAACCACTGCTGCTGTACGCCAGTGTACAGGTACATATCCTGTAGTCAGGCTAGTTTTACATAGCACTTCTATATGTGTGTTTAGCTCCTCTTGGAGTTCATGTAGCATGCAACCAGGGATACCATCAGGTCCCATTGATGCTGTGTTTTCTGCTTTTCTGAGGGCGGCTCTCACCTGGACATCTGTGATGACAGGGAGGTTACATTCAGCTGGGATAAGTATGTCTTAGTTTGGGGGAGAGGGAGGGGGGAAACTTGCACTGAACCTGTCTGCCACAATGTTGCCAATATCTGTGGGTTCAGTGAATTATTTGTTGTTGTGTACTAACTATGAGCATATTGGAGGGTTTCTGACCAGGTTTCTAATATAACTGAAGAAGGCCTTGTGGTTATCTGTAGTGTCCCCGGTGATTTCACTCTCAAAGTTGCCCATGGATGTTTGTATGAGAAAAAATAGCTCTTTACTAGTGCTGATCAGACATGCCTTCCCTTTATGGAATTATGCTCTGTCTTGCAGTAGCTTCCATCTTTTGTTATACAATCTGTCTATGGCTGGGGTCCACCAGACAGGATGCTTTCCCTTTGTGGAGAGTGTCTTGGTCTTATATGGGATTGCATGATCAATGCATTCTCGAAGATGTCCGTAGAAATAATTTGTGAAGGAGTCAGCATTGTGGGTTGTGTCTTCCACTGGCCCAGTGGGCTTAAAGGATACCATCTCAGTGTTACGAAGTGTAAAGTTTGCATTTGAAATGTTACTCACTGTAGTCGTTTGTGCTGGTGGTGGAGGTGGGATATGTATATCCAGGGCAATTAGTTTGTGGTCAGATCACAGTAGTTGATGATGTACCCCATACAGTACCTCGATACAACCCCCCAGAGTGAGGATGTGATTTGTACCTGAATCAGTGTTCTGACTGCTGGGGTTTGGTAGTATGTCGTATGGAGTGTGCCAGGTACTGTTGCACAGTTGTTGGCTGAGCACTGATACCTGGCCATTTACATGTGTATCCACCAATAGACAGACAGATGCTATATATGTGAGATATGTTGTATCACAACATTTGAGTAGCATGTGTAGTATGTGTGCCAAATTCTGCTGACATATTTTGCTGATATCATGTTATTTCCTTTTTCAGCGCAATCCAGCATACTCTGCAGCTGAGGATGAGGAAATACACCAGAGCCTGGTGTGGGATTATGCAATACTCTTTTCCCGCACCAGCCAGAATCAGCAGGAGAGGGCTGCACTGTGGCAAGACCTGGTCCATCGGGTAAATGACATAGGCACGCATAATAGGACATATGAGCAGGTACGACATCACTGCAGTGATTTAATCAGAAATGTCCATCAGCGTGCGTCGGATATCCACAGGCAACAGGTTGCTACAGGTGGTGGGGTGGCTACACATCCCCCACTCACCAGACTGGAGGGACTACTCATAAGTGTTGTGGCTCCAGCCCGCCAACAACAACAACAGCAGCAGACCTGCATTATGATGGAGGCTGGAGCCACACAGCACCAAGACTACGAGCTTGCTGGTAATATGCCATACGTATAGTTGACTGTTGTGTACACTGGTAGTTAATGCATGTGTGAGGTGTGTCCTTGGTTTGTAGCTGTCATCATAGTATTTAATGTGCAAGTGTGATATTCTCAATATCAGCAGCTGACCTGTGAAAGGCAACTGTTGTACTACTGACCTGTATCATACTCAGTAACAATGGCACAGTTGTGCCCACTGACATTAATTTCCTCACTTCTGCAGGTCCCTCCGGTGTAACAGCAATGCAGCCTATCCATGCTGGTGAGTGCGTATTAACAATACCTTTAATAGTCTTGATAGTAATAGTAGTATTAGGCTCAGTAGTGCTCTGTGTATGCATGCAGGTGTGTCTGTGTCTGTGTGTTGATATCTTGCATACTGAGTAGTGTGCAAGTGTGCAACTGTGTGCAAGTGTGCAACTGTGTGCATGTGTGCACGTGTGCACGTGTGCATGTGTGCACCTGTGCATGTGTGCATGTGTGCACCTGTGCATGTGTGCATGTGTGCATGTGTGCCCCTGTGCATGTGTGCATGTGTGCACCTGTGCGTGTGTGCATGTGTGCATATGTGCACGTGTGCATGTGTGCATGTGTGCACCTGTGCATGTGTGCATGTGTGCATCACTGGTAACATTGTGTAGACATTGTAAACCGTGTTTCCTGTTTCCCTCCCACAGGTTCTGGTGCTGCTCTGGTGTCATGCAGCAGGGAACCTGAATCAGGTGCCACGGGTACTGATAATGATGACATCTGTGTAATGGCACAGGAAGGTGTGCCAGGGTCCGTCATTGGTCAGCCAATTGACAGTACACAGCTGTCAACCCCATCAATGCGCACAGTCATCCTGCCAATACACCCTTTGTCACCAATGCCCCTAGGTGATGGACAGGATACAGTGGGCATTGACCAGGGTAATGTGGTATCTGTGGCACATGCTTCCCCACACAGCAGCCATGGGCATGGCCCTGAGATGGTACCACACAGACAGATGCCCAGAGGTTCTCGTGGGAGCATCCATGGGTGTACTGCCCCTGTCAGACGTGCCCACAGAGGTCTTACAACCTCAGTTATGTTTCGTGCTGTCATTCAGGCACAGTCACATATGGAACGGTACACCAGACATGGTCTGAGGAAGCTGACAGCATGTCGCACAGCCATGACTGACAGTATGCGTGACATTGCGGCTGCCATCCATAATTTCACCGATGTCATAGACAGACATTGTGGGGACATATTAGATCAGTTCCACAACTACATGTCCATGAGCCAGGGCAATGGTGGACGGTTGAGGTGTCGACGTGGGTGTATGCCAGCAACAGCAGCAGCTGGCAGTTGTCGTGGACGATAACAGGGCCGCGGCTGCCCCCATAGTGCCAGCAGCAGCCCCAGCAATGCTGTGTCTGCACTGTCATCAGACCACCCCAGGAGACCACGTGCACGTGGCGCTCGACAGGCCCAACAGGGATCTGTGTCCAGTCAATGAACACCTGCTTCTGATGACAGTACCCAGTCTGGATTGGTACCGGATACAGTCCATAGCACCCCTGCAAGGCACAGGTACCATGTCCGTGGCCAGAGACACTGATCTGTATGACCTGGCAGGTACAGTCTGTGGCTATCCACAAACACCGGTATATGGCAGCCATGAGGTGGAACTGTGTGCATCCATACACACATTTGAATTGACAACACCTAGGGCTACCGCATACACGCACACTCTGCATCAACATTGCCCCACCTTGTACTGCTGTCCCTCACCAACACACATACACATACATGTCAATTGGTGGTATCAGTGGCAGACTCAGGCATACCAAGTTCACACCCTGTGCATATGATGAAACTGTGCCACCTCCTGCAATCTGTAACATCAGTGCAGGTACAGGTTAACATGTTGCTGATGCACAGGGTGACTACATAGGCATGTAGTAATAGTATCATGTTGTTAACAGTACTGTGTGCTGATATAATTGTGGGTATATCCCAGCATGCCTGATGCAGTAAGGGTATGATTGTCTTGTACTGTTTTCTACACCCATGGTAAGTACCATAGTGTATCATCTGCACATGTTTGCATACTGGTGGTAAGGATGTCAACAGAAGGCCACATACATAGGTAGCACAGGGGATAAGGTAATGAAAGTATTGATGCAATGATGGACATGTAAACTGCAAGTGGCATGTTGCCCACACTGGACTCTGCAATGCGGATGTTTGAGGATGTTGATATGTGTGCAGTACTCCACTACTGGTACAGGACACACAGGAGCACCCTAGCACTGCAAGCTCACATCTCATACCATGCTAGACAGCCCCAACACACAAAACTAACTTTCACAGGAGGGAGAGTCCCCATAAATGTCAGGGATACTGTGGTGGCAGGACAGGTAGCATACATCCTACTAAGTATGGAACCACTGAGTGAAGGCTCAGTGTCTGTTATTTGACATGTGTATTACTGCAGGTATGAGCACCTGGGTTTCCATCCGGTTATTGTACATCCTGACAGTACATGGTCTGTACACTTGTGTGCGCTAAGAATGGACCCTGGCCATCTGACCTGTGTATTTCCATGTACATGTGTATAGTGCCTGCATATTTGCACTGTGACCTACTGGAAGTGGTACAGCTTGTTTGTTGTACAATGGACTACATGCAGCCCTACTTACTGTAGCTTTGTTTGCATGCATATTTGCTTGCAGTTACCCTGGAACACTGATCCCACCTGCAATGCAGATTTACAGAGCTTCTGTGGACTCCTAGTGACATCTGCATAGCTTACTATATGTATGTCCATGTCTCACTTGACAGACTGTCACTGTTTGTCCTGTTTGCATGTACGTTGCCTGTGACACATTGCATATGACTTTCCTGGCATTTGACCACATGAGCAATCATATATGCCAGTGCTAACTAATGACAGGCACTACACCCTCACATACTCACCTTCTGTACCTTGTTCCCCATTGGCCCTATGTGCTGTTAATCACCACGGCAATCACAATACTATGGTAGCATGTGCAAAGGTCACTTGTCAGTCACCTCTATGGTACAGTTGTGGAATATGTGAGTCATGTGGCAATGTCACAGCTGCCACACATACACAGTCAACCCTCTCCCCTACACATGGGCGCACAACACATGTATGAGATGCAACCACATAGCCAAACTGGGGACTAAGCACTCCGAACCCAGTACTGGCATAACCTGTCAGGTGGCATGAAATACTACAGTGACTACAATACCAGTCTGATGTAGACCTACACTGACAGCAATCCAAACACATGAACACACTGGGGCATTCGTGGAGCCTCAGAATAGCATCCTGCCTGAGCAGCAGACACCTCTGCAGCTGGCACACAGGCATACGTTAAGCTGGAACACAGCACATGCAACACATAGCACACAAATCCTGTGTGCCAAACTGTCACAGCCTGTACGGCTAGACAACACACCTGCTACAGTTGTGTTAGGTACCTTTATTGTCCGGTACAGTGAGGTCCCGCTCACCAGGCTGGACGAGGTGAAGGTCACAGTGAGATGCCCGTGGGGCACTATGGTCCACCACATAACACAAGCATACAGGTCAGTCAGAGGCATGGACACATATGACTCTGTCATTGTCCATACCACTATGGCTGACCTGTGATGTACCTCCCTGGACTACATGATAGGGAACATAGAAGGGCTCTCTAAGCATGTGGCACAGGCTTGTATGACCCTGACCTTGGTTGCCATCATACCCTCACCAAGAATGCTGAAGTATTACTGAATGCTGATGAATTACTGTAGCTACAACCCCCCTAGCTGAAAGGTTCTTAGCATGTAGTCACTGCATTGCTATGGAACAACTTACACTCCCACAACAGGTGAAAACATGCAGCACCTGTTCATCAACAACATGTAGACTATATGACCCAGACCAGATGTGTATCCCTCGCTGCTAGGATGATACCATATACAACTCACACTGTATATACACATACCACATGCAACACCTGCACAGAAGACCACAGTCATAATGTTATCCAGTGCAAATACCATGTATTCACATGTGGCAGGCATCAGACATGGGAACTATTGAAGGTCACAGGTACATATGTGTATTTGGCACACACATACATCATCTGTGTCCATTGCCATAATCAATGTCATGCATTATTGTGAACAACAACCCATACACATGGGCATTCTGTGTGACAAAAACACACGTGGCATGTGTGGAATTCAAAGCCATAACTAACTGTGCTATGACAGTAGTGAGAGATGCAGTAGCAGAGCGTGCTATTTGCATTACTGGGAGATTTGCCCTCTTCTGCTGTACTTGTAGGGTGCTGACATCATCTCTGTGTAGAGATGTAAATATGCGTCAGCTGGTGTGTTGTACTGGTTGCCAAAAGAGTCAATTCTCTTCAATTCTCACACCCGCACTTGCCATTTGCAGGATTCAAACCCCTACCTGACTATGTTCTGAAACTCAAGACAGACGCATTAGCAGAGCATGCTATTTGCATTACTGGGAGGTTTTCCTTCTCCTGCTGTACTTATACGGTGCTGACATCATCAGTGTTTAGAAAGGGGAATATGCATCCTGTAGTGTGTTCTTCTAGTTGCCAAAAGGGACATTTTCCTCACACAGAATTACACACACACTAATCCCCCTCACCCAAACACTTGCAGGATTCAACCCCCTACCTAACTATGTTATGACACTCAAGACGGACGCATTAGCGGAGAGCGCTATTCGCATTACTGGAAGGAGTCCCTTCTCCTGCTGTACTTATAGGGTGCTGACATCATCAGTGTTTAGAAAGGGGAATGTGCATCCTGTAATGTGTTCTCCTAGTTGCCAAAAGGGACATTTCCCTCACACAGAATTGCACACACACTAACCACCTTCACCCAAACACACACACTTGCCAGATTCAAACTCCTACCTAACTATGCTATGACACTCAAGACGGATACATTAGCGGAGCGCACTATTTGCATTACTGGGAAGTTTCCCTTCTCCTGCTATACTTATAGGGTGCTGACATCATCAGTGTTTAGAAAGGGGAATGTGCATCCTGTAGTGTGTTCTCCTAGTTGCCAAAAAGAACATTTTCCTCACACAGAATTGCACGCAAACTAACCCCCCTCACCCAAACTTGCTATTTGCAGGATTCAAACCCCTACCTAACTATGTTATGACATTCAAGATGGACGCATTAGCATTGCGCGCAATTCACATTACTGGGAGGTTTCTCTTCTCCTGCTATACTTATAGGGTGCTGACATCATCAGTGTTTAGAAAGGGGAATGTGCATCCTGTAGTGTGTTCTCCTAGTTGCCAAAAGGGACATTTCCCTCACACAGAATTGCACACAAACTAACCCCCCTCACCCAAACACACACACTTGGAGGATTCAAACTCCTACCTAACTATGTTATGACACTCAAGACAGACACATGAGCGGAGCGCGCTATTCGCATTACTGGGAGGTTTCCCTTCTCCTGCTATACTTATAGGGTGCTGACATCATCAGTGTTTAGAAAGGGGAATGTGCATCCTGTAGTGTGTTCTCCTAGTTGCCAAAAGGGACATTTCCCTCACACAGAATTGCACACACACTAACCGCCCTCCCCCAAACACACACACTTGTAGGATTCATAGGATTAGTAAGGTGGAAGCCATCATCACTAAACTTCAACTTAATGCTAAGAAAGCCCTTTACCTCATCTGCATATGCATACCTCCTGGAAACAATATACCAATTGTAGAAGACTTTCTCAGTTGGGTTTCCATTAACTACCCCCAAGAAACTATAATTCTTGGCGACTTAAATATCGACTGGAATACTATTAATACTGACAATCCCACCTCTTACATTAACCTAAATGGTTTTACCCAAACCATTACCTCTACAACTAGGCTTAATATGTCAAGTAGGAAACAGACTATTTTAGACTGGATTCTCATAAACAAAGTTAACATCACCTACAAAGTTGGGACTATGCCTGATGACCTCAGTGATCTTTGCTTAACTTACATTACAAGGGAGAAGACTGACTATCTCCACCTCAATAATATAAGAAAAATATGGTCCACTAAACACTTTAAAATCGACCTATTTCAAAATGAACTCAGAGCTTGCAACTGGAACCCCTTAAAAACTCTTCCACTTAATGAAGCAGTATCATTCTTTAATTCTACTTTCCTTTCTATTTTGGATATACATGCTCCTGAGTGTACTATTAGAATGAAATCTAAAACAGCCCCTTGGCTCTCAAATGAAACTAAAAAACTAATCCTCTCTAAAAATAAGGTTTGGAACAAATGGAGATCCCATAGAATTAGCTCTGACTTTCTTCACTTTCGCCAACTTAGAAATCTTACCAAAAAAGCTATACTCAACGACAAAAGAAAGTTCTACTACGAACTACAAGAAACCAACTTAAATAAACCCAAACAATTTTGGTCCTCAATCAATAGACTCCTTTCACCAGGAACAGCTAACCCCCCCCCACTAAATGCTGACCCAGAAACCCCTCTCCAAACTGCAAATGCTTTTAATTCATTCTTTACTGAAACTATTCAAACTCTCGCTAGACAATTAAACACTAATAACTTCTATCCTCCTAATAATCTAGTAAACTCTTCCTACAACTTCTCTCTACAACCCATCTCTACCTCTTTCATCTATAAACTTATTCTCAAACTGAAACCTTGTACCCCTCTGCTGACAAACTCCCTTCCCTTTTTCTGCAAAAGGCAGCCAAAGAAATTGCTTACCCTATTACTATACTCATAAATAGGACCATCCAAGAAGGAACCATCCCTGATATCTGGAAAATCTCTCATATTATCCCACTACACAAAGGCGGTAACTCTATTGACTATTCCAACTTTAGACCGCTTGCTCTTCTTTCTCCTTTGGCAAAAATTATGGAGAAATGTATTCATCAGCAACTTCTACAGTACCTCTCTCTTCACAATATTATAGCTAACTGTCAACATGGCTTTAGACCTCACCATAGCACCACCACTGCCCTCCTTTCCTTTGTAGATACCATTAACAGCAATCGCAACAATAATCTTCTCTTTTCTGCCCTATTCATTGACCTTTCCAAAGCTTTTGACATGGTCAACCACTCTTCTTTAATTAGCATTCTTGAATCACTCTCATTTGATAGCCTTGCCATCAAATGGTTTACATCATACCTCAGTAACAGACAACAAGCCATTCTTTGGGAAAACCACATCTCCTCCTTACTGCCCATTGCCATTGGAGTCCCTCAGGGCTCCATTCTTGGTCCTCTCCTCTTCTCCCTCTACATTAATGATCTCCACTCTGTAATTCCTCAAGCTACCTGCATTCAATACGCGGATGACTCCACTATCATTTGTTCAGCATCCTCCTCTTCAGATCTCACCTCACTAACTCAAACTATGTTCAACACAGTAGAAACATGGTTCACTAGACGGTACCTACTTCTCAACGCTAAAAAAAACAAACTTCTCCTCTTTACCCCCACCACTCGTACCCCTCCACTAAACTTCACCATCTCCTCAAACAACAACACTGTCATCTCTCCTGACTCTACAACTAAACTGCTAGGAATAACCATTGATAACAATCTCTCTTTTGACCAACACATAAACAATACTATCAAATCAGTTTACAGAAAAATAGGATCATTATACCGCATTAAACCATTTCTCACCCCTTCTACAAGAGCTACTATTGCTCACTCCCATCTTATATCTACTCTCTTTTACGCCTCTCCTATCTTCACCAACCTCAAGAAAACTAACCTAAACAAACTAGCAACCTGCTACAATAACATTGCCCGCTTCACCACTGGTAAACCTTTTAGAACCCATCACTGCCTCAATTTGAAACACTTAGGCTGGCTGGAACTACAAAACTATCTTAATATCTCACAACTTACAATTGCCCACAAACTACTGTACCAACCTAATAACACCCCTATACTATCACAACTTTTACTCCCTTATAACAATCTCGCCTCTCTTCGTTCCTCCTGTAAACTTATGACCAAACCCATAAAGGCCCATAACATAGCTGGTGACTCTCTTTTCACCAACACTGTTGGCAGAGCATGGAATTTGCTGCCTAAAGACTTAACTTTAATCTCATCCCTATCCTCTCTTCAAACAAAAAATCAAACTGTACTTCCACAACCACTGGCTTTGTTCTTGTAGTACTCCAGGGTAACTTCCCTCTCCCCACCCTCTCTCTACCTTTAACCCTTCTGTTTGCTTAATATTTAGCATCTTCCCTGTTTCTTCTCCCTTGCTGTCCTACTATGCTCTCACCTACTTCTCCCATTCTCTCTCACCTCCTCTTGACTGTCTTCCTTCTTTTCCTCTCTCAATTCCTGACTCCTGTCCCTTCCCTATTATTTATCTCACACTCTCCTTCTACTTTTCTACCCCTCTGAGCTTTAATTGTTATCTCTATGGCAGATGCCTTATTGCATATCCTTTATGTACTAGGTAAAATGCTTTGAAATTGACCGAACTTTATGTATGATCTCTAACTGTTTGAGTTCCTTAATGTATGTTGATTTTATTAACAAGTTGATTTTTATTTCTATTTTTATTGTATGTCTTTACTAACAACAAGTCTGTTCATTTATGTTTTCTGTGGAGCTTTTCTCCCCGGGCCTCTATTGAAAATGGACATATATCCAGCTAGACGAGCCCGGTCAACAAATGTAAAATAAAAATAAAATAAATAAAATAAAATAAAATTCAAACCCCTATCTAACTATGTTATGCCACTCAAGACGGATGCATTAGCGGAGCGCACTATTCGCATTACTGGGAGGTTTCTCTTCTCCTGCTGTACTTATAGGGTGCTGACATCATCGGTGTTTAGAAAGGGGAATGTGCATCCTGTAGTGTGTTCTCCTAGTTGCCAAAAGGGACATTTCTCTCACACAGAATTGCACACACACACCAACCCTCAGCCAGTTATGTTTTATACCATGCTTCATGACCACAGGACCTGTAACACACAACACAACCAGTTCAGACCACCCCTCCCACATCCGGGACACACACTTTGCTTCACTAGGAACAGTGCCAAGATATGAAGGTGTTCACATACACCATTCCAGTTGTTAACGTCAGGTACAGGTATATTGTGTGTGGGAACTACTCAGGCCTCTACAACATTACCCTACAGCCACTACAATTTGTGAGTCCATGAGCTATGGCAGGACCACTCACCACAGCCACAAGGGGGAATACATATTGCACCTGACCATCTGCAACATGGGTACTCACTGTTCCATGCCAGAGGTAGACCACCATTGTTGATATCTGACCATACCCACCTTTCCCTGGACATCCATATCCCATCCCCACCCCCAGGCAAGGTTGTCACTGCAAATAAAGTGTATTTATCAAAAGCAGACTTTGCACTTGTGAAGACTGGGGTGGAAGACTTCAAAGGACCCATGCTGGGGGAGTATACAGGCCACTCTGCATAATCCTTGACAATTGCATTCTATGAGCATGTGGAAGGTTTGCATTGATCATGCTATCCCAAATATACCCATGACTCCTCCACAACAGGACACCCTGTCAGGTGTACACCAGCCATATATGAGCTGTCCAACAGATGGAGTGAGCTAATACATTGCAGAGCAGTAGCCCACAGAGGGAGGACATCTCTGAACAGTACTGGCATGACACTTCAATCCCTCATAATCATCACGACAACGTGTTGACAGTGAAATTGTTCAGACACTGCAGATAAGGCTCCCCTCAGTCTGTTATTGACACCCACTTACTGTTAGAGGTCCTCACCAACCCTCTTCCAGCACACACCAACAACATGGATGTGGCATAGCAAATTCAACCCCTGTGATCTCCACTGTGTCCCTGCTTGATGTAGACACAGTACACTAGCCTCAAACGGTGCCTTATGTTACCTACTTTACAGTGGCACAGTAGCCTACTGTACTGGGGATGCAGACACCAAGCACACTCTGGCTAAGCTTTCATTCCCTAGGGCAAACAGCCTAGTATTGACCTCTACACCCATATGTTTAATTGTCAGATGCACAATATTTGTTGCTGATAGACTGTTTGCAGGTCTTTATTGCCATAGCATTCCCTGTTTCTATGAACAACTTGTGTATCTGTGGAAGATGTTTGAATATGAGGGGGATCCACTATATCACTTATGTCTCTGTAGTCATTTAACTGTGTGCACTGGGCAGATTGCTGGAATGTGGTTGGTTCCTGGAATGACACGTACAAATACCAGATATGTGTGGTTAACTGCTAAACTGAGATATGGCCTAAGTGTGTGAGCATGCCCAGTTCAGCCTTTCCATGGCATGTTGTCTGACATATGTCTCATTTATCAAAGTGTGTGAGCATGCCCAGTGTGAGTTTTCAATATGTTGAACTTTGCAGTCCACCGCATATGTGGATGAGTGTGAACTTCAACAATATCTCACGTTTATGGTTGTGTGTTGGGTGTCATGTTGTGTACTTACTGGCCAACTGCTTTGTGTCTGAACACAACAGGGATTATACTCTGCCTGCAGGGTTTGCATGGGATACTTTGCATACAGTTGTCAACATCCTTTCATACTGACCTAACACTGTAGTACCATATAGTATACTGGTTCAGTACTTTCACTGTGGTGGACAGTATCCTGGGCTTTAGTCCTATCACTGCTTTAAATTTTCATAGTGAGCACAACAGACTGTTTAGGGGCCAGTTGTGCACATATGACCATGTTGCATTATGTTCAGATATGGACTACTTAAACCAGGCTTGTCCAACATTGGTAGTGTATTCCACAACATAGGTGGACATTGGCAAACACTAGCGATGTGCCCTAGGCCATTTCTAATGCTAGTCAGAGAGTGTGTTTGTCCTTCAACACACATTGTAACTGGAGTTTGCCATGACATATGTCATGGTTAGTATACTGTACCTCCGTCTACCTGTGACATAACAGTGATACCCAGGGTAAACCTACCATCTCCCATCCACTCATCCAGATTCCTCTTGAGGAGAGTAGATGGGTGACTCTCTGGCTAACCTGTACTGGGAGTTTACTCAAGAGTGGGGGTGGCATCTGTGTTATGGATCATTCAGTACAGCTTGTCCTATGTATGTCAGTGCTGGGGTTCAGGTCTCTCATGTGCATAGCTCACTGCCATTCAGATTGACAAGGTGCAGCATGTTCATTGATTCCAGCTTGGACATGGCTTTATACATCAGGCACAGCTTGCCTCTGGGCGGGCAGTATGTCAGTGTGTGGAGCTGCAGTTTGTTTAATCAGGCAACACATGGCATCCGTTCAAGCTCTTTGATACTCCTGGTGAGGTACTTTTGGGGTCTTTCCAGTTGATGGAGGTGTCTGCTGAGGTACATCCCACAGGGGCCATTGTAGTCAATTGTGACGCTGATGAAGGATGACTGCAGAGCCACAATGACCTCCCCTGATCTAGATCTCACTACCTTCATGATTAGGTGGGTATATGGTATGTTTCTGCAACCACTACAGCCACATGCTTGTCCAATGCAAGATATCTATCAACTTGTGTCCCCAGGTCTCTTATTACATCTTAAGTACTTAATGGGTTAACACCTATGTGGTAATTGGTGGGCACTTACTGTATATCCACAGGGGTTGACTATACACTTTTCTGCAATTAGCTTGCTGACATGGCTATTGGCACCAGTTGTCTGTTTCTATGTGGCCCTTTTGTGGGATGCTTGTGTCAGCTGGAGGGTCAGATATGGTGGCCAGTTTGTAGTCCTCTGCAAACTTGTTCAGACACAGTCCTTCCATGTTGGCCTGTACCTATGGGACATATATACCAAACAAGGGAGGTCCCAGGACCGAGTCTTGTGGGATGCCAGTTGTATCTGGTTTGTAGTCTGACATGGCTGCAGCATTTCTGACCATGTCAGTTCTGTCCTTGATCTGGTTTGCAACCCCTCTACTGACATAGGGGTTTATATTTAAGCTGGTGAGCTTATCTATAATGAACACGTGGGGTATTGTATGGAAACCTTTTGCAAGGTCCAGCTAGGCTGTGTGGACCACATTCCCCTCATCAATGACCTTAATGACTGTTTCAAATGAGTCAAACATGTTTAAGGGGCAGGATCTGCACTTAAGAAAGCCACACTGGGTAGGGTCCAGTGTCAGTAGGTCCCCTATATATTTATGTCTGAGGTACATGCTGATCCTTTCCATAGCTTTGCAGACCAAGCTTGTCAGCATTCTGGGGTGGTAGTTTGCAGTATCCATTCAGGCAACATCATTGTGGAGAAGGACCACTGTTGTTGTACACTGCTCTTTGTGTACATATCCTGTGGTAAGGCCGACATTGAGTAGTAGTGTTATTTGGCATTCCATTCTTCTTGGAGTCCATGTTGGACTCAGCCCAGGACACCATCTCATACCACTGATGCTGTGTGTTTTGCTTTGTGGATGCTGGCTGTTACTTCAGCATCTGCACTGTCAGGGGGCCTGCACTCTGCTGGGATAGATATTTTGCATTTTGGGGGGGGGGGGTTGCACTGCACCTGTCAGGTTGGATGTTGGCAATATGTGTGTGTGTTTGGTATGTTGTTTGTAATATTTGAGTGATTCAGAGCATATCTGTGAATTCCCAACAAAGTTCCTACCATCAGTTAAGAAAGCCTTGTGATTATCCTTAGTGTCCTGTACAATTTGTATCTTCATAGGTTCATAGGTTCATACTAGGCTATCCACCCTAGGGCATTTCTAAGCCTAGCCAGAGTGTGTGTGGCTTTCGACACCCCTTGCTATGTGAATATTATGGCCATTTATGATTTACTTTACTGTGCCTCTGTCTGGATGTGACACAGTGAAGACCCCCAGTGTACATCTACGATCATCCATCCACTTGGCAAGATTCCTGTTGAAGAGAGTCAGTGAGGGGCTCTGCCTAACGTGGAGTGGGATTCTGTTCCAGGGTGTAGGGAGCCTCTGGGTTATGTATATGTCCCTCCAGCACATCCTATTTCATTATGTGTTGAGGATGACATCTCTCACTCTCACAGCTCCGATGGATTTGGGTTTTCTGGGGTGGAGCATGTCCATTACTCCTGTGTTGGACATGGCCTTGTACAACAGGCATGCAACGCCTCTGCATAGGCAGTATGTGACTGCATACACTTGGGGTGTCTACAGCCAGGCAGCATATGACAAATATTTGAGACCCTTTATCCTCTTGGTGAGGTACCTTTGAGGTCTTTCTAATCGCTGCAGGTGTCGGGTAAGGTACTTCCCAAATGAGGCATTGTACTAGATTATGGGTCTGATAAGAGAACAGTATAGGGGCACAATGACCTCTGTTGACATAGATGTGAATCCTTTCATGATACAGTGTCCAATATAGACAGTCTTCCTAGCCACATTGGCAATGTGAGTGTCACATGACAGGTTACTGTCCACTTGTGTCCCTAGGTCCCTGATTACTCCTTCCATACATAATGGATTACCACCTATGTGGAAATTTGTGAGTACCTTGTTTGGTATTTGGTGAGACATTCATACTGTCCAGTGTCTTCAGGATGGCTGAGTGGGGTTCCTGTGTGTGGGAGTGTAGTCTACAGCATGCTACATACTGTACAGCAGTTTTGCCTACGGTTAGTTGCACATGGGTGGTCTCTGATGCTTTGTGCATTGTCAGTTACCTGGACGTGTGGGTGTCTGTGCTGAATATGGATACTCCCCCTCCTTTTATGTTTTGGTCCAGGTTTTGGGGCCATAAAGCATGATATGAGGTATAACCTGGTAGTGCTGGTGTGCTGTCAGGAGCCTTGCTGCAGGTTTCAGTCACTACACGGACATCGATGTTCTTCATACTGGGGAGGGCCTCGGGAGCATGCATGTTGAGGTTTACACGTCTGGCATTGGGCAGCATTACCCTTATGTTTCTTTCCACTTATGTTTTCTATGAAAGGCTCCATGAAGGTGGCAAGAGCCTTATCCAAGATCCAGACACCCAGGGGTAACAGGTGCAAGCCATCCCTGGCACAGCAGTGTGGCTTGTCAAGCATGACATCCCAAGCAGACAGACATTGGATCCCCTTGGAATGACACCAGTAATTGTGCCACTTGTTAAAGCTGATCATTCTGTGTTTGTACTGTGGCATCATTCTTGGTGAGGGTAGGATGCTGCACATGGTCAGTGTCATACCGGCCTGGACTACATAATCAGAGAGCTCATCTATGTCTCTTTTCATGTAGTCTGGGGAGGTACATCTCAGGTCATTCACACCAGCATGGACAATGACTGCATCATATTTCTACTTACTTTGGGGTGACCTGCATACTTGTGTTATGTGGCGTATTGTAGCAGCCTACAGGCAGATTACTGTACCCTTTCCCTTGTTCAGTCTGGTGAGCGGGACAGTAGTGTGTCTGACTATGGAGTTACCTATTACAACTGTATCATGCATGTTGTTTCTCCTTCTGTCCTGTGACTGTTTGGCACACCAGCTTTGTGTACTATGTGTTGCATGTGCTATGTTTGGAGGTAGTGGTTGCTTGGGTGTCTGCTTTGGAGGCCTCTGTTGATGTGGTGTGTTTGTAATTAGGGCCTCCGGGAATGTTTTTCTGTGTTTATGTCTTTGGTTTGCAGTTGTGATAGGTCTATGTGAGACTGGGTTTGTGGTGTGTGTGTTTACCTTCTCCTCCCGACTAGTTTTGACAGTACTGAGTTGAGAGAGCTCAGCCTCCGGTTTGGATAAATGGTTGCATCTCTCACATATATTTGTATTTCTTGGGGGGAGGTGAGGGTTGTCTATGTACATGGGGCAGGTGTAACATTGCCTCAAGATTCACAGATTCAACTTGTTGTAGCTGGCCTTAGTGGATTGTATGAGTGGACATATTTTATTGCCATACTACTGATCAGTGATTACTTCCCTTTTTATGTTTGCTCTATCATGTAGTAGCTTCCTCAATCTCTTGCATGGTTTGGTAATGGCTGGAGTCCACCATGCCAGATGCCTGGGTGTATGGCATTGTGTCTTGGTTTTATTTGGGATTGCATAATCCATGCATTCCTGGCAGTGTTCATGGAATGCCTGTATAACAGGTTCTGAGGTGTGGCCCATATTTTGCACCTGCACAGGGCCTTTAATAGATTCCACATCAGTTTGGAGGAGTGCAACATTTGCTTTACACATGTTTTTCACTGTGGTTTTCTGGCCAGGGACTGTGGTCAGGATGTGTATATCCGATGTGATTACTCTATGGTCTGGTCTTACCAGTGAGGGATACACTTCTCATCTTGCCATCCAGTACCCATGCTGCTGATTATCACATCCAGTATGCTTACCCCTCTTGTGGGAGTGGTACATTGTTCCTGGGCATTTTGGTTTATGGATTCTAGGCACTTCTGTCCTACAGTGTTGGAGCTAGAATAATGCTCCCAGTCTATGTTTGGGTATTTTCAGTCACCCAATATAATGTGGTTTGGAGGGCTTGATATATTCATGTATTCCAACATAGGCCAAGTGCAGTTCCTGGTGTTAGGATGGTAGTCTGTAGCAGACTATAAACTGGGAGGCAGTTTTAGCCACTGTTACTTGACCATGGCTAGTCCATGCTGCTTCTTGTTGTGGTACCAACATGGGGGTGTGGGTATCCTTGACAATTATTGCTAGTCACCCTCCTTTTGTAGCTTGTTCCATGTTTTGAGGCTGTACAGCACAGTATGAGGTGTAACCTGGTAGTGTTAGGGTGCTGTTGTGAGCCTTGACCCAGTTTTCTGTTACAGGACAGATATCAACATTCTCCATACTGGGGGAGTGTAGACTGCATGCATCTTGCTGTGTAGACTTCTGGCATTGGGTAGCATTACATCTAGGTTGTTATCCCTTGTGATACCTATAGAGGTGGGTTTGTGTTTTCAGCCTTACCTATTCAAGGCACGCTGTGGGTAACAACAGCCTTTGCCAGTATCCATATGGCCAGGACTGATAGGTGCACGCCACCCCTAGCAGGTGGAGCATCATGTCATGCTCAGCATGTCATCCCAGGCTGGCACACATTGGATCCCCTTTGACTAACAGCAATACTTCAGCCAATTATTGCAATTGATCATCTCATCGTCATATTGTGGCATCATGCTTGGTGAGGGTAGGATGTTAGTCAGGGTCATCAAGTTTGCATATACTACATGGTGGTACATTGCTTAACACATGGCATTTATGCCTCAGGTGGTGCTGCAGGGCTGCCTCTGTCAGATGCACATACTACACTCCCTGTACATGTTTGAGAGCAGGTTATGTCATTTTAGGCATCCCTGTTATTATATGAGTGAGTCAGAGAGGGGTATCATTCCCAGGGTTCCTACTGAGCCAATATATGTGCTATGCGTTGCCTCTTTGTCAAGGCCAGGGCATACTGGGTATGCCTCCTTCTGCCTACTGGGGCAGGCTTAGGTTGTTCCTCCTCTGAGTCACGCTCTGCCTGTGATGGCCTTGGCAATGGTGGGAGGCTGTTTGTCCCGGCCCTATGCTGGTCCTGCTGCAGCTATTTTTGCAAGATCATATTATGTAGCATAGCACATACCATGACAATTTGGGTACATGTAGTTGGTGAGTACTGCAAGGCTCCACCAGATGTGTCCAGACACTGGAACCATGACTTGAGCAGCCCAAACACACGCTCTATTACATTACGTGTTTGTGCGTGTGCCTCATTATGGCGTTCCTGTTCAGGTGTGTGTGTGTTTCTGAAGGGTGTCATCGGCCATGGCTCCAGTGCATAACCTGCATCCCCCACTAGGTGTCCATGTGGGATGTCCCCATTGGCAAATGTCTGGTACAGCTGCATCAAATGCCAGATATGGGAATCATGGTAGCTCCCAGGGCAGCCAGCACACACATTCATTATTATGCCCTGGGCATCACACACGACCTGGAAGTTGATGGAGGGGAAGCCCTTGCAGTTTATGTAGAACCTACCCTGCTCACCAGCTGGTGCTTTGATGCGTATTTGCATGCAGTCTATTGCACCCACTACCTCAGGGTATTCCGCTATTTGCTGGAAGAGACGCATATTGCTGGCCAATACCTCACGGGCATTGGGGAAATATACATGATCACCGACATGTGCTGACATGGCATCCAGGAACTGGTGCAGTACCCTGGAGGCTGATGCCTGTGATATCCCCATCATATCACCAGTTGGTCTCTGGAAGGTACCTGTTGCTAGTATTCTTAGGCCAACACATACCTTGGTTTCCACTGGGATGGGTTCCCCTCTGTTGGTTCTGTGTGTGTGAGGCGTGGCCTGCACAGCTCAACAATTTGCTGCAGGAGGTCTCTATCCACTCTATAGCACTCCACTATCTCCAGCTCATGTAACCCGTGGTAGGTGACCCTGGGCCTGTACACTCTTCTCCGTCTCCTCATTGTGGGTTGTCTGGTACCATTTGCATTGTCACCACCCTCAGCAAGTAGCCTATGTCTCCTTATGGCAGCTATGGCAGCCCCTAGCATTTCTGCTCTGAGTTCAGCTTTTTCAGTTTTCACTTCTAATAGCTTACTCCTGTCTTGCAGTGTCCCTTGAGAGAAACATCCTGCACTGCTGTTTGCAGAGTTTTAAGTGCTTGGCTGGGCTACTATTCTGCCTGTGTAATTGCCTGCTTCTAATTGTTTTCACCTGCTAGCTCCAGCAGTATTCCCTGCTAGCTTCCTACTAATTCTGTTGCTTCCTTTTTCCTCTCTGTTTCCTCAGGGGGGAGCAATGCGCATACCAGCAGAAACACGCTCACAGTGGCTTACATGCGTGCAAACAGGCTTACATGGTTTAGAATCTTCTTATTCGGGTTAAAACATGTGCACACCAGTGCAAACAGTCTTACAAGTCTGCCAACAGGCTCCCACATGCTCAGTCTGCTTTACACGTGCGCACACTGCCCTACTCGCGCCTCATGGCGCGCGCACGTGCGCATGCATGCCCAGCAAGAAACTTTGGTGTAAGCAACAGTGTACACCTTCCATTTCTTGACTTTCCCATGCTTATCTTGTGGCACTCCTCTTTCCATGATATGTGACTGACATCTGTCATGTAACACTGACCTCCAATGAACTGCATTTCTTTCTGCCATTCCCCCCTGTGATGTCACCTATCTCCTACTCTGTTCCTCCCCCTTACGTAACTCTTGCACTACTCAGAATGTGCTCATTTGCTATGTGACAGTGGGATTCAGTATCCTAACACTCATTTACATCAGATTGCCTACTAATGCTTAGTTACATGTCTTAGACTCAGCTTCCCCCCTTAGCAACCATTAAACGGTGGCCATGTTGCTTTTGGTCTGCTGGTCCCTGCATTGTAAATCCTTGTATTGCATAAAACCCACATTTGTGGGTTTATAACCTCCATTTTTATGTTTTATATAGCGCAGCCCATTTGCGCAGGGCTATTTATTTCTCATATTTGCATCGGGGTACCTTGCCAATGGCCACATATTTGGCTATTGGCATACTGCCTGACACATATGCACCCTTTATTTGGAGCTGACATGGCTCCATTGTGTTTTTTGCAGAAACGTACTTAGTTGTCAACTGAGTACATTTCTGCAGCTAAAACGGCTCTTACATGAGCTGGTTTGGGCTTCATGGATCGCTAATCTACCTCATTTGCATGCCTTTCAGCTGCAAGTGAGGTGATTAGCATATCCATGCCCACTCCGTGTAAGAGATGTTTTAGCTGGTCTCTTACATGGAATTTCAGGCTATTCCTGGATCGCGAGGGCTGCATGGAGTCTTACACTACTCTTAGACTCCGTGCAAGCCTTCGTGAATCCTGCCCAGTGGTATTTAAGAACACGACAGTGACAGGGTGGGGGGATGGGGAAAATTTCTGCCTAACTCACAAGAGACAGAGCTGTGGGGTCTTTTGAAGTTTTAATATGCAGTTAATAACAGAACACAAGCAAAACACAAGGTAAAGAAAACAGATTCCAGCACTCAAAATATAAAAAGGCAATAAACTAATACAAAATACAATAAATAAAAAGCAAATCAACCTTTCCTTCACAGCAAAGTGTAGCAGAGTCTGTGTGAGCCTTTCCAATAAAGTCTTTCCAGTCAGTAAATTAGCTGACCACCATACACATTTATATGCAGACTGTCACATCTACCACACTTGATTGAGGCCAGAAAGTTAAATATGCACTAACTGTTTCCCAAAGCGAGACCTGATAAGCTTACAGGGAATTTCACTGGTAATCTGAAATATAACTGGACAGTTTAATTATAAGCTAGAGTACATGGCTGGAAAGGAAAATGCTGCTATATTTGTAATCTTTGAATGCTATTTTAACTAATTTGAAATATAATAAATATTTTATATAAATATTTTATTTCTAAGACAGATGCTAGCATATAATCTAGTATATAGCTTGAAAGACATACCTGCCTATGTCATTCTCATTCATTTTAAGAAGGGAGAATTACATAAGCTTGATCCCACCATGAAAAAGGCATACGTCAGTGAGTGCAGAGCACTGTATGCAAGTAAGCTTAACCAAGAGAACACTCTCAATATAAAAATACGTTATGGGGTTATTTGTTCACTCAGTCATATTTATTTCTTGCATGTTACAGGTTATGGCTGTAAATATATGCTTAATAGTAACACCAATAAAACATAATTATAAATCAGATTGCACTGTAGGCATGCATAAATAAAGACACATCTTGCAAAATCTTTGCACCTTAGTATACTTTCCAAAAATTCCTGCTCTAGCTATAAACTGCCAAGGTATTGAATTCAACAAGAATGGCACATGGAAAGCAAAACACTCTAAATGGAACCCTCTCAATGCATTCCAAGAATCACTAGCAACACCTTGAACCAGAGTGGTATAAAAATATGGTTTATAATGCATAGGCTTTAAGACAGGACAGGCTCATACCATATAATACAAGATACATACAAAGGCGCCAGAAGGTGTTGAAGGCTGGGGTGGGGGGGTGGAGGGTGAGAGGGGCGCTTAGTGATCTAAAAAGGGAAAATTTTTAAAACTATTTACTACCACAACATAGGTTCATTTGGAGGACATTTTAAGCTTAGTCAGTTTCCCTTTCAGTTCTTGAATTAACATTTCCTGATTGGTCTTACCGATCCCATGTCTGATAACTATGATCATACCACAGATAATTTGAGGGAACCCATGTAAGGGATGCAGCATTCAGGAACTGCCTCTATCCATTAGTGGCATGAGGATCAGTCCTGGAGTACATTTTCTATTACCCATCCTTAGATCCAAGTTGCATTTGAATATGGACAGGGATGAGTTTTGTTTTACTTGAATGGATAGTCTGTTATGGAACAATGGTAGCATCTGTAATATACATCCATCTTTCTACAACATTCAGTTTAGATACCTGGACTGAGTATTGTTGATGCCATTTGACTTGCTGATGTTCATTAGGTCCATTGGTATTGGGTTGGAGAATGCCTTGTATGCCAGACACGGGTCACCTCTAAGTACTCTGTAGGATACTGAGTATAGTGATAAATCTTTGAGGTGGTCCATGCAAGATCTATTGTTTAGGACTTATATCCTTTTAGTAAGGTATCTCTGTGGGTATTCCAATTTTTGCATGGGTCTGGACAGATACTTGCAAAAGTATGCATTATACAAAATGATTGACCTAATGAGGGCTTTGTAAAGGGGGACAATAACATCTCTAGATCTAATCACAATAAATATGTTTTTAAGCTGTGCAATATAGAAAGAATTTCTTAGGACTCTGGGAACAAGTTGGTCAAAAGTTAGGTCACTGTACACACACGTTCCCAAATGCCAAACAACTGGGTCAGTTCTCAGGGGGTATTGTCAATTTGGCAGTTCCCTGGAGTAGATGACTCCCCAAAGGATACGATAATGTATTTTTTTGAGTTTAGTTTCAATTCATTATTTTGGCACCAGTTATTATTTTGGCCAAATCTGCATGATGGTTAAGTCATTTGGGGATTCAATAACTGCTCCTAGCCTGCAGTCATCTCAAACATAGTTAGCCAAAGCCCTTTGGTATTTGCTTTTACTTTTGAGAAGTATATGCCAAACATAAAAAGTGTCAGCATCAATCCCTGGTGGACTCCATTTGTTACTGGTCTCTTTCTAGAGGTAAATTCCCCTATTTTTATCTCCTGCATCCTGTGAGCAAGTTGGCAATCCAATTAGTGATGCAAGTGTTTGCTCCTATATTATTCCTCGTTTGTACTACACCTGAGTAGGGGTTTGTGTCAAAAGGCTTGGCCAGTTCAAGGTAATGTGGTGTGAACTGTTTTACCTTCATCCATTGCTTTGGTGTTAAGAGTAAAGCTTAACATTTCTCATGATTTTGAGCCTTTCACACTTTCTTCTGATTCTTGCCCTAAGATGTTGAGAGATCAGAGCATATGTTTGACTGTCCCTTATTTTGTGTCATATTTTTGGTCTCTTCCTCATAATATGTGTAATTTTCTGGCAAATTTATGAGGATTGCAAAACTTAAATAATGACACCTGAGTTTCAGACTTCTAGACTTCATATCCTTCAGAAAATGCAGGCTAATGCAACACCTGTTATTCTAGCAACAAAGCATATAACAACGTTACATTTAAAATCTGTCCCTGATTCTGAACCTTTGATCTTCATCCCGACCCAGTAAGTTTTTGGCTTTATCCCTTGAGCTATGAGGTTTTGAAGTTTAAATAAGAACTGTGAGCAAAAGCTGTTTACCACTTTCAAGCTTGACCAGTTGCATTTTTTTATTTGTTCAATTAAATAAAAACAGTGCAACAAAACCTGGGCAACTTGAAAAATAATAACAATAAATAACCTAACTGAAGGTTTAAAGTCAGGCAAGAAGCTTTAATAACTTTTTTATAAGTAGAATAAAAAATCACACAGTATTTTTATTGTTATTTTAATATTTCTGGCATGACTTTAAAAATCTAACAAAACTGGGGCCAACTTGCATTAATGGAAAAAAATGAGTTAAGGCATGGAAGAAACTGTATTAACTTCTGAAAACACAGTAACAGCAAAGATATTCCATTTTCTTGCCTGCATTCTTATTTTATTATTATTTTTACTGATGTTACTTCATAAATGACTGCCCAGAAGGTACCTGGGTAGGCTGCTGCCAGTTCACTTGAGGTCCACAACCTACACAACTACACTGACATGTTCAACAATATGATTGTTATTAATTATTAATTAAGCAACAGTGAAAAACATAAACTGTCAGAAGACAGAATGAAACAATGAAGTGTCAGTTGTAAAAAACAAGCACTTTCTTTCTTTTGTCAAACACAGAACAAAACTGGTTATTTTTTACTACTGACAGTTTGTCATTTAATTCCAACTTCTGATCATTTATAATAAGTAGCAGTGCAAAATACCACAGCTGGATCATGGCTAAATGGGGTCCTAGGCAGGGTAATAGATTGGGCCCCCCAGAGCAGCCACGTCTGCAGCAACCCCCTACTGATCCAGCAGCAGACCCCTCTCCAGCTACTCCAGTGTGACATTACTTGGCTGTTTCTCCTCAGCTACCATAAACACTTCAAACCTGTCAGCATGCATACTGTTTTCTTATCTAATTCTACAATTCTTACAGATACTGAAATAAACTAGCCAAACCCTGGGCTATTTGCTAAACAAACAATACAGTCTCGCAATGAAAACAGGCTTAGTATGAGCAGTAAGCTTCTCTGCCCTTGAAACTCACATTTATTGAAATGGCATGAAAACCCACATTCATTTTATATCTGGCCAGTGGAGGACTAAGCTTACCCCTCGGCTGTTTTCAAACCATAGGCACCTTACACATTTTTAGGGCCATGCATAGATGTATGCATTCTTTGATTCACCTTCTTGATTGTATTAAATTATATTCCTTGTATAATATAGCACCACTTCTTATAACATGTTTTAAATTTGTAGTTTTGAACAGTCTTCTAGTAAGTAATGGAACAAAATGTAGGAACCAATAATGACAAAACTGCCCTTTTCAGAAAATTTCAACTATACAAGTCCACTCAAACGTCTGTCATTACAAACCACCAATATCAGTAAATATACAAAATCTCTGAGAAGTAAAATTCATCTAAATAATTCCACATTGAATGGATCTGTAACTAAAGAAGAGGTTTCTGCTAGCAAACAACTTTATATTTCATTGTTTCATCTACAAGTATAGTGCCTGTTGCCCTTGAAGAATAAATTGCCTATGTTAAATTACAAAAATAAGCTGGTAATATTGCAATGGGGAATGTTTGGCAAACTGATAGGTTCATAGTTATGAGGTAACTCCTGCAAAGGAGGACTTTCACAGGACTGCAGTATCCACTCTCTTTAAAGTAGAGCACCAGCCTACTCTGGGAGTAGAACCCACAACTTTCTGCATCAAAAGCAAGCATGTTACTTGTGATACTAACAACACAAGAATGATTGGTCATAAGCAGCACTGAACTTCTCTTCCCATGAAGCTCTCAGCTCCTTATAAAATCCATTTGACACAACTAAATCTCAACTTTGCAGCACAAGAAATCTGGGAAAAGCCAAAATTTATTTGGGGAGGGAAAAGTCCCAAAACCAGGGACACTCCCCCCCCTCGCCCTATGGTTCCAGTGCTCTTAGATACATAATTCCCAATACTTTATTTTACAGTAATGCCAGTCTCCCCAGCATGTTCCTTTTATGTCACCTAAATGACACAAACTGTCAATACTAACTCCACAAGATAGGATCACAAGAGACATTGTATGCTCCGTCATCAGAATATATGCTGCAGATTTCTGCTTCACTGTGTAATCAGAGCTGAAATAGATCAACTGAGTGAGAGTAAAGCATGCATAATCACAGCCAAGTCCTCTGAATGACGAGTCCACAATAGTTGTGATTGTGTTTCTTAGGTGACTAGAAGATTATATGCTAAACTTGGTGTCAAAGTGAGAACTTTTCATTCAGAATGTGGACTCCACATAACAAACACTTCCAGCTCCATGTGTAAATTAGCATGTACAAGGTCAGGAGATGAGAAAGGATTCACTGATGCCTTGATCTTCACTGTACATTTTTGCAAGATTGATCTTGAGACAGTTGTTCTTATATCATGAACGTTTTGCTGCAAATTTTCCTCTGTGTAAACAAAAACCTTTATTATTTCAAGAGGCATTTTCGTATATTATCTGCAGAGCAGCAGTGCTTCAGACCTTAAATATCTTATCCTAGCATAAGAATAAAAACTAAGAACAGCAAGCACTGAGCTCAGGGTGCAACCTGGCAGAACAGTGTTACATAGTAGGATGTTCAAAGAATGTACCCCATAGATTACCTTTTGAATCGCCAGAAAATGTAGGAAATAAAACATTCAAGGACAGATGCAAAAAAAGCCTCTACTGCAAATCCAGTTTCTTCAACAAGATCCCATTGTCCACACTATCTAATGCATTTGAGAGATCTAGGCTGATCTGTGCTGAATAACAACTAATGTGTCCACATTCCTGTTTTATCCATATATTTAACTAGACTAGATAACCATTGCAAAGCATTTCCTTGCTGTGGTTATTTATAAGGTGATAATGTCATGGCTAGAATGTAACTCAATGAGGACCATGTGATCATTACATGTCAAATAGTGGGTGCATCTCAAATGGAAAAGTGCTACATTTCTCATCTTTGCAGCAACCCCCATGCACCATATACATTTGTTTCCTTCATTATCATCTCCTTATCCTCATCAGTCACTTCTTTGTCATTCTCCGCTGCAAAATATAATTGGGATTCCACCTAATGGGATATTTCAGTCCATACGTTTGCTTGCACATTTTATACAATGGTGATAGCAAAACTGCTAAATCAGATATCACTAACATACCTCTCAACTGTCCAGGATTTTGCAGAATATCCATATTTTTGCCTTGTATTTTTCTTCTGTTCCTCAAAAAATCGTTATTTTTATACCATTTTAGTGAGGTTCCTAGTCACTAAATAATGACATATGCTTGAGTTTCAGATGTTATATCCATCAGGAAATGATGACAAATGCAAATCCCATTATTCTAGCATCCTTCTAAATTTATAAGAGCAACATTTGAAATTTGCCCCTGATTTTGGGGCCTTTGCCCCCTCCCCCTCATTATTTTGGGCTTTGTCCAGAGTACTTGTCTTAAGAAGTTGAGAGGTATGGACTGGATAATACAGACAAGAAAAAATAGACCAGGATATCAAGTGACATGTGAAGCATGAATGACTCAGTACTCTGCAGACATAGTGGGCCAGCATAGCTCTTGACAAAGATTTAGTAAGGTGGCTGGTTGTGAACTAGAGAGAATCACAAAGAAAGCAAGGAGAGAAGCATCTTTGCAGCGAGGCACACTTATCACAGCCACTGCATGCCAAAAGATTAATGTGCTCAATGACATATATACTAATCTTGGCAGGTTATGCAAGTCAGAAAATCATATATTCTGGTTAGACTAAGAGTGGACTTGCTGGTATTGTCAGACTTTATGTTGCTGTTTTTCTTTCAGCTTTTCCTGGTTAGGGGTCACCACAGCAGCACTCCACTAATGATTAACAGTTGATTTTTATGGTGCCAGCCCAGCACCAAACCTTCAACAAAGGCTCACCCATTCACACATGCCTTTTGAACACCACTTGACTGCAGGGGGGACATGCAGACTTCCACACAGAAGGTGCTCCAGCTATGAATCAAACAAGAGAACCTCTTGTTGTGAGGCGACAACGCTACCACTGCACCACCGCAGCTTTCTGGAATGCAGGAATTGCTACATCTACAAAGAGGTACATCTATCAGGTGATCTTTGTGACACAAGTTATATGTACCTGATGTAACACAGGTAATCCTGTGTGGAGATGCATCTTGAGTGAGGGGTAGGAAATGAATAATTGACTGGTAATCTGCGAATAAAGCATGCACTACTTCCAGGTAAGGAGTTACATATAGATGACATGTAACTGACAGGTTTGACTGATATCAAGTGTCTACCATCTATAATAACTTTGCATTCACTCCTACCCACATGAAATCATAGGTTCAAGGGATCATATGTTTAAACTAGGATAATAACCACCAGGGTCTTTATAAGCCTAGCTGGGCAAGCCAACTCGACAACCCTAATCAGTTTGTCCCTGAGTACCTTGTACACCTATATGTTGAGGTATGTTATTAGTTGGTGATTCATTTACCTACTTTTGACATCTGCCCATCAGAGACATGGAAACAAGACTAGGGGTAAATTTGTGATTTCCCATCCAATGATTAATGTTTTGTTTGACAAGGGTCAGGGATGAACTATGCTTCATGTGGATTGTGAGCTTATTCCATAGTGTGGAAATCCTTTGAGACATATATTGGTCTCTCCAACATGTTCTATTTATGTCATAGGCAAAATTCAGGTCTTTGGATATAGTGTTTCTGGTGCTGTTTGTTTTTTTTGGATGTGCAATAAATCCATCAGAGCTAGATCCATAACTACCATTTCAAGTTTTAAGGGTGTTTTAGCATTGGACTAATTAGTTTGGGTAGATGATTTCTGAAATGCACTATAATGCCTTTCTTCATGTTGAGTTTAAATCTATGGCTTTGGCACTGGTCACTTGTTTGTGTTAGACGCTCTCTTAGGATGCTGATATCATAGGGAGAATCTGTGATAGCTGTCTATTTACAGTCATCTGTGAATTTGATGAGCCAAACGCCTTGACTTCCATGAAGTAGATGCCAAGCAGGAATAGGCCTAATATGAAGTCCTAGGGTACTCTGCTGGTGACAGGGCTCTTGGTCAAGTTGGTCTCACTGATCCTGTTTTCTAGCATCCCATCTGTTAGCCAGCCAGCACTGATGAAGAGGGTTGACCACTGGGGTCCTCCGTTTGCCTGTCATGTAACCTATTTTGAGGCTATACATGAAGAGTGCCTCAAGTTTTCCTGCCAGATCATGTTTTGGGCTATTTAGAAGACAGCCATGGATGTTGTTGTGGCCCACTGAAGCAGTGTATTTGGCCTTAGTGAGTGATACCACAACCTGCTCCCTCTTGATAGTTCTGGGGGGGATATGCTCGAAGGGATTTCACAGGGGGTACTGGGTGGGAATGAGAGGTGAAATTAGAACTAAATTTATCAGCCAGTGGATTCACTATGTCACCCTGCTCAGTAAAGGTTGTACCATTAAAGACCTGTTCTTCACACTACTGAGTGTTAGCTTTAAGGTACCTGACAAATCTGAAGAATGTTTGTGATTGCCCTTAGTCAGAGATGCTACCCTAACCTCATAATTGCCGTGTTTTTAGTGTGTTGCTCTTTCTTATTTTGGCCATGACTTTTTTTATTTTGTTATATATCCTTTTTAAGGTAGGTATTCCACCTGTAGGGTTTGTTTTTGGTGTTAGATTTGAGCTTACATTTGATAGGTATCGAAGCCCCAATGGAGCCATTTACATGTTTGTACAGGGTTTCTATGAATAATTCTGCATAGGTAGTTGTGTTATTAGGTTGGATTAAGCTGTGGATTTTCCACAATATTACATAATAGGATATATTTGCTTTACAAGAGTTCCTAACTTTTATGGATTTAGTTGTTTTTTCTAGATAGATTTTTATTTAAAATGAAACAGCTTTGTCGTCTGATCTCATCAATGAGGATGTGACACAGTGGATGGTGCAATGTTCTCTCATGCTGCTGAGTAGTAAGTCTAGTATGTTTGGATTATACACTATCTGGTCCAGGGTGTTCATGCTGATAAAGTCCAGGTGACATTGTACCTGTCAGATAGAGGCAGTGTACATGGGATCATAGGAGGTTACTAGGCTAATGGCCCTGGGGCCCTTACACGCCTAGCCAAGAGTTTATCCCCAAAAAAGAAACTTCAGTCAGCACCTGTTGCCCCTGTCAATGAGGGATAAAGGTGGAACCCCTGGGACAGATTTGTGGTATCCCATCCACTCATTAATGCATCTCTGTTTGACATGTATGAGAAGTCTATTCCAGAGATAGGGAAGCTTCTGGGAGACAAACCTGTCTCTCCACAGGTTTGTTGATGTCACATATTAGATTTAGGCCTATTGAGTGGATAATGCTCGAGGAGTTATACGTACAGATATGGAGTATCTCCAGTAGAACAGGCTCTGATATTGCCTTGTAGGCACGACACAGATCACCTTTGAACAATCTGTATGATAGCGAATAGAATGATAGTGATTTGAGTCTGTACACATAGGACAGGTGTTGGAGGCCATGGATTCTTTTGTGAGATATTTCTGTGGCCTTTCCAGTAGATGCATGTATTTGGAAAGGTACATACCAAATGGGGTGTTGTACTCAATTATAGGTCTAATGAGGGAGTAGTGCAGAGAGGTAATAACCTCCTTTTTTCTGGATGCAATCCCCTTACTTATGAGATGAACCAACATGATGATCAAATATGAGATTGTTGTGAACCTGAGTACCCAGGTCTCTCACCACAGGTTGTGTGCTTAGGAGGTTGCCTCTGATGTGATAAAAAGGTAGGGGCCGTGTTTTTGCCAAATTATATGATAATATATTTTTTTGCATTCAGCTTAAGGCCATTACTTTGGGACCAGTTATTTGTAGCTGTGAAGCCCTCTTGCAGTATGTTAACATCATTTGGGGAGACAATGGCAGCACCCAAATTACAGTCATCTACAAACAGCCACAGGACCTTTGTCATTGCCTGGACCTCTGAGAAATAGATGCCAAATAGCAGGGGTCTCAGGACAGATCCCTGGGGAACACCACTAGTGACAGGTCTGTTGGCAGAGGTGGTGGCACCTATTTTGACCTTATGGGTCCTGTTTGTGTGCCAGTTGGCCACCCATCTGATGAGATAGGGATTAACACCAAGTTGTGTTAGCTTTCTGATGTTGACATTGTGGGGGATTATGTCAAAGGCCTTGGCCTGGTCAAGGTAAGCTATATGTACTGACATTCCCTCATCCAAGGCCTTGGTGACAGTCTCAGAGAACTCAACTAGCCTCAATAGGCAAGATCTGCCCCTGACAAATCCGAACTGGGTGGGGTAAAGTGTTTGGAGATTGCCTATATCCTTGTTTATGAGATCCATAATAATACACTCCATGGCTTTACAGATCAGACTTGTCAAGCTAATGGGGTGATAGTTTCCCGGGTCAGTAGTGGCACCACCTTTGTGCAAGGGGATGACAATGGTGGTTCTCCACTCTGCTGGAATGAAGCCTGTAATTAGGCTGTGGTTGAATAGGGTGCTCAATGGTGAAGCTAGTTCTTGCTGGAGATGGTGCAGAATGCAGCCTGGGATACTGGGATACTATCAGGTCCCATGGAAGCTGCGTTTTTTGCCTTGCATAGGGCGTTTAACATCTGATCTGCAGAGATGTGAGGTGTGGGACAAGTATCAAGGATGTTGACTGGGCCTTTGGGGGGGGGGGGCGATAAGGTGGTGATGTTTGCACTGAACCTATCAGCTAGCAGGTTGGTTAAGTCAGCAGGATCAGTGTAAGTGGTACCATTAAGTATTAATTCAGAACAAACTTGGGCTTTGCCATGGAGGTTCTGAACATAACTGAAGGACTTGTGGTTTCCCTTTGTTTTGAAGGCTAATTTCAACTCATAATTGGCATTGGAGGTTTTCACTAGTGATCTAATTTGCTAGTTGGGGCTGAGGAGGGAGTTGTTCTGATTTGGAATTTCTTCCATTTTACCCTTGGACAGCAATATCTTCCTTTTGCTGTAAAGCCTGTTGATAAAGGATATCCACCAGACAGGTTTGTGTTTCCTTGAGGAGCAGATTTTAGTTCTGTTGGGTATGGCTGAGTCCATGCTGTTGTACAGGTGCCTGTATACTGCACTGGCGTACTGTTCAGCATAGTTGCTTGCATCCTCTTAGGGGGCAGTGGTGTGAAGCTGCTGATACCCTCCCTTAGGAGGTTGTAGTCAGCTCTTAAGAAGTTTTTTATCCTGGTTATGGCTGGGGAGTGGTTGAGTGGGATAGAAACTTTGAATGAGACAGACCAATGATCTGATCCCACAAGGGAAGAACATACTATAACAGTGGTGCAGTGGTCGCTCATGTTGGTGAGAACCAAGTCCAGTAAGTTATTGCCCTTTGTGGGGGATGAGACCAGCTGATCTAGTGCATTAGAACTGATGAAGTCAAGGAATAGTTGGGTGAGTGAATTAGTGCAGGAATAGTTCAGTTTGTCTATGGTGGGGTAGTTAAAGTCAACAAGGATCAGGATGTTAGGGGTACGTTGATGGAGTCAAGTAGGTACAGGTAGGAGGAGTGGGTGCCCTAAGTCATGGATGGGGGTCTATAACTAGCTATAACTTGGATGGGTGTCTTGCCAACTGTCAGTTGCACCTGGGGTAATTCCACTGTGTCATGCTGGTAAACCAGTCTGGAGGTGTGCTTGTCCTTAATGAAGATAGAGACTCCACCACCCTTTGTCTTTATGACCTCATTTTAGGATCAGAAAGTGTGGAATAGGTATAGCCTGAACAAGTTTCCACGACTGTACAGACATTGGCATCTTCCAGTGTGAGGAGAGCCTCCAGTGAGTGCATTTTTCAGGTTAAGGCTCCTAACATTGAGCATCATGACCTTCAATTTGCTTTTTGACAGATCTTTTATGCTGGAAGATTTGTCTTTGGGTTATAGCCTAAAAAAGGCACAATGAAGAGGCAAGAGCCTTGACCAAGATCTGGAACCTCAGGCATGATAGGTGGAGGACATCTCTCGCAAAGCATCGAGGCCTGTCAACCATGTCATCCCAGGCAGACAGATACTGGATCCCCTTGGAAAAACATCAGAAACTAAGCCAGTTGTTCAAGTAAATCATTTTTGTTGGTATTGTGGTATCATTCTTGGTGAAGGTAGGATGCTGCTTAGGGCTAGGGTCGTACCTGCCTGGAGCACATACTCTAATAGCTCAATCATGTCTCTCTTCATATAGTCCATTGAGGTACATCTCAAGTCATTCACGCCAACATGGACAATGACATAGTCATACTTGTACCTGTTGTGGAGAGACTTAAATGTGTACGTGATGTGGTGGATTCTAGTACTTGACAAACAGCTGACTATGACCTTCTCCTTGTTGAACCTGGTGAGGGGGACATCAGTGTGTCTCACTATTGTGTCATCAATGAGTAGTATATTTGGTTTATTGTTATGCCTTATGGGCTTGATTGGTTTATTGTTATGCCTAATGAGCTATGTTTGTGAGACACTGATGTGTTGACTACTGTATGTGATGTGATTGGTGTTGTGTGTGGAATGTTTTGTGTGTGTTTCGGGGGTCTCTGTTGTTTAGGTAAGTTTTTTTGAGCACCCCTGCATAGGTGGGTGATGTGGGTGGTGTGGTGTTCATGCTAGCAATCTCCTCTTTGTCAGAAGTACTGACTGTGGTGTGAGACAGTATATATTTCAGGTTACTGATGTAGATGCATTTCTCGTAAGTAGAAGAATTATGTGCTAGGAGAAGGGGACTGTCCATTTCCCAGCCTATAGATGGGGTAGTTAAACTCTCCCATGACTAGGGTGTTTGATTGGATAGTGAATACCTATAGTAAGTCTAGGTAAGAGCTGTGAGCTTTTTGGGTCATAGTGGTTGACCTGCAGCTAACATGGACATGGTAAGCAGCATTGTCTCTGGTGACTTGGACATGGATGAACTTCATGGCATAAATCCAGTTAACAAAGCTGGAGGTGTATTTGTTGCTAATGTAATTTTTAGCTCTGATCTGTGCTTTTGTTGGCCTAAAGAAGGCATTGTAACCTTGCAATGCTGGAGTACCTTCTGCTGTTTTATACCATGTCTTGGTAACAGCACAGATGTCCACATTCTCCAGATGTAGTTTCTTGTTTAGCACCTACCATTGAGCAGTAACACCATAAGGTTATTTTGAGAGTTTTTGTAGTTTTGTCATTTCGACAGTGTCTAAAAAAGGTGTAAGAGGATAGATAAAGTTTTAGTCAATATCAGTGTTCCACTGTGGACAAGTAAAGACCATCCTTAGTAAATCAACATAACATGCTAACCATGTCATCCTGTGCTGACAGATATTGGATCCCCCTTGACAATTAGTAAAATTAATCATTTTCTGTTCATTCAGTGGCATAATCTTTGGTGAACATGGAATGCTACTGAATGCAAGGCATGCACCTTCCTGTGACTCTTATTCAGAGAGATCCATAACATCTTATTTTATATAGTCAAGTGAGGTAAATCTCAGCTCATTTACACCCAGATGGACTATGACAGAATCATATTGGTACCTGTGATGTAATGACTAGTGTGTGTGTGTGTGTGTGTGTGTGTGTGTGTGTGTGTGTGTGTGTGTGTGTGTGTGTGTGTGTGTGTGTGTGTGCTTTTGAAGATCCTAGCTCCAGATAGGCAAATAACAATAACTGTTATCTTCTTGTCCAGCCTGGTGAGAAAGTCATCTGTGTGTCATGGTACAGAATACCCTATGACAAGTGTACCAGATAAAGTTTCATGAGTCACTGAATGTAGGCTTGTGTGTGCTGTGAAACTCTGTAACTTAACACTGTATAGTAGGAGAGCATGAGCTGATCACCATTCAGAAAGGGCTTGGCCATGTTTCTTTGTTGTCTGCATGAAGGTGGTGATGTTCTCCATCTGCTACACATCAAGGAAAGACTGACTGATCCATTATGAAGCACCTGGGGAAAAAAACTTTCATGTATCTCTTATGGGAACTACATTACAGTTTCCTTACCTGGTCCTCTAGTGCTTGTCTGTTATTCAAACCAGAATCACTGCTTTTGCAGAAGAGATCTTTTCTTCCATTTGCCTTGTCTGATAAAGTAAATCACTTAAAAAATATGGTGAGCAGTGTCTCCCTTTTACAACTCATGCATAGCTTGACAGTGTTATGTTGCCTAATACAACAATCTCTTGTATCTTACATTTTTTAAAGTTGTTCTCTCTACTTAACTCACTACAGTAAGTTTTTCACTAGTGAATCTTACAATCTACTCACACTAAAAAGCAATCCATTGCAAGGTTCTGTACAGGATGCAGTTGAAAACTGTACTCATGGAAGATGCCAATCTTTTTTTATGAATGATACAACTTTTAGTACATTTTTATTGTGCAACACACTTTAGATTGAATGGCATATGTACTTCTCTGGCAGCATTCTAAGCACTGCAGCTATGAAGAGCACATAATCTCCTACTGTAAAGTGTATGGCACAGAGTATTAAAACACTGCCCAATTCAACAGAGTTGTGTGAAGTGTAATTTCATTGGGCAGGTTTGAGGCAAGTTATACTCTGCAATTAAACTACTGACAAAGTGCTCAGAAGGGTCTTAAACTATAGAGATAATCCCCAGATTCTGCAAGCCTTGCATGGCATGCAGGACTAGTATAGGAACTCCAGCAGGCAATATGTCTGCCATGCGATCCAGGAATAACTTGCAGGGACGTGCACAAGCGCTCCTTCACTAGTCCTGTATGGACTCAGCACCTGTATGCAAATTACCCCATTTGCAAGAGAAACCCATGCAAATGAGGTGAATTTGCGATTCAGGAAGCTAGAAACCGGCCATGCAGGACTAGTGCAATCTGCAGAAATGTACTCCGCCAGTAACAGAGTATATTTCTGCAAATTACAAAACGTAGTCATGACAGCTCCAAATAAAGGGTGGATATCATGTATAAAGTATGCCAATGGCCAACTATAATGCCATTTGGCATGGAAAACATTTGCAAAAATTAAAAAAATCAACTTCTACTTTTTTTAGCCGATCTTGGCTGTTTAAGCGTAGGGCAGCGGTGCGGTGTGCAAAGGGGATCAGTCGGAAAATAAAAAAAAACATAAAATAAGAATTCTAACCAAAATCACTATTTTTCCATTATACCTAATGGCAGGCAGAAGACAACATGGCCAGTGAATACTGGTTGTTAAGGGTGGAGGCTCAGTGTGGAGCATGTAACTATGCATCAGCAGGCAATCCTATGCAAATGAGGGGAATGATACTGAATCCCAGATTTCACCTACATGCTAGACAACACCCAACAGTGTAAGAGCAGGAATAGCTTGGCGCAAGCCTAGGAGTTAGCTGACATCATGGGGGCGGGGTGTGTCAGGCATACTGTAAGCGAATTGGAACAATGTGGCTCGGGTTTGCTCCTAGCTTGCCAGAGCTAAGCAAGGGGGTGTGTCTGAGGCTGCCTAGCACTCTATACATTGCCTAAGTGGGTGTGTGCACCGTGCACCAGGTTTTAAAGGAGAAATAAAAAAAGTAAACCAGGAAATAGCAGCCCTGTGCACATTTGAACACTGTGTTCGTGCGGTGTGCCACTGGGCTTAAACAGGAAGACAATGGGAAGGGAAAACAGCAGTAGGAAGGTAATCTAGGAGAACTAGCATAGCTGGCAGGTGAAATGTATCAGAATCAGCCAATTACACAGGCAGCAGACCAGCCCAGCCCAAGTCACTACTATAAACTATGCAAACGCCTTCCCTTCTGGCTTTTCACACATACTCTACACCACCAGTGTATACAAGTGGGGAAATTATAACAAACAAAAACAACAGAATGATAGGGGCTCTAGCAGCTATCAGACATCAACATGTGGAAGAGGTTGAGGGTGTTGAGGATGAGAATGCTGTCAACCAACCCAGAGTGAGGAGACGCAAAAGGGTGTACAGACCCAGGGTAACCTACCAGGGGCTACATGAGCTGGAGATAGTGGAGCACTATAGGGTGGAGAGGGACCTCCTACAGCAAATTGTTGGGCTGTGCCAGCCACGTCTGACACACAGAACTAACAGAGGGGACCCCATCCCACTGGATACCAAGGTATGTGTAGGCCTAGGAATATTAGCCACAGGTACCTCCCAAAGCCCAACTGGGGATATCATGGGGATCTCACAGGCATCAGCATCCAGAGTATTCCACCAGTTCCTGGATGCCATGTCAGCACATGTCGGTGAGCACGTATATTTCCTCAACACCCATGAGGTGTTGGCCAGCAATATGCATCTCTTCCACCAAATAGCAGAAAACACTGTGGTGGTGGGTGCTATGGACTGCATGGACATATGCATCAAAGTACCACATGGTGAGCGGGGTAGGGTCTCCATCAACTGCAAAGGCTTCCCCTCCATCAACTGCCAGGTCATATGTGATGCCCAGGGCATTATAATGAATGTGTCTGCCCTAGAAGCTATCACGATTCCCACATCTAGAACCTGACGCAGCTGTACCAGAGATTTGCCTTACGGTCACCTAGTGGGGGGATGCTGGTTACGCACTGGAGCCATGGCTTATGATACCCATCAGAAATGCACACACACCCGAACAAGAATGCCATAATGAGGCACACACACAGACCAGAATCATAATAGAGCATGTGTATAGGATGCTCAAGTCATGGTTCCGGTGCCTGGATACATCCGGTGGAACCTTGCAGTACTCACCAGCTACATGTACCCAAATTGTTATCATATGTGCCATGCTACACAATATGATCCTGTGGAAACAGCTGCAGCAGGAGCAACATGGGGTAGGGCCACACAGCCCCCCACCAATGCCAAAGCCTGCACAGGCACAGAGTGACTTGGAGGAGGAACAACCTGAGCCTGCTCCAGTAGGCAGATAGAGGCATGCCCAGTATGCCATGGCCTTGGCAAAGAGGCAATGTATAGCACATACACTGACACAGTAGGGACCCAGGGAATGACACCTCTCTCTGAGTCGCACATACAGTAAAAGGGATGCCAAACATGACACTTCCTGTGCTCATAACATGTATAGGGAGTGTACTATGTGCATCCTACATGGCAGCCCCCAGCACCATCCTCAATACTGGCCCACCCACAAGATAAGTCACTCTCCTTACCGATTTCTGAGTGGAGTAGTATGTGTAGTTACTTGTATCTATGGTATGGATGTGAGCATGCAAGGAAATTGGGTGGCTGAATAGGATGCCAGCAGATAGTAGACACCTATATTGGCAGCATGAGATCTGTGACAAATACGGGTTTCACCATAGTAGTCAGTACTACACATGTTTACAAAACCCACTGCAGGAAATGTGTTGGGCCACATGTGTGTCCATATGACACACACATGCCAGTCAGGGAGGTTCACATACCCAACAACAATCACAGCCAGCAGGACAGGTGTAGACAAACACAAACAAAGGCTGTGTTAAGGCCACTGAATGATGCCTATGGGTAGCCTCCCCCCCAGGCCTACACAGACAGACCACACCAGTTTAGGCAGTGAGATGTTAGTTCTGAAGTGTAAGAAGTCAGAAATTAATATGTAGGTCAATCAAATGTAGGACCTGTAGTACACTGACATGCCTCTAGTCAGCATGAAACAGAATGAAATGGAGTACCTGATATACCAGTACAGTTGTAGCAAATGTGTACAAGTGTCAGGTGTGCACCCCTCCAATCCTGTGTAGCAATGTAGAAACAGTCAGGTGCGCCACTCATAGCCTATGTAGACATGTAGTAACAGTCAGGTGTCCCCCCCAATCCTATGTAGAAATGTAGTAACAGTCAGGTGTGCCCCCCAATCCTATGTAGACATGTAGCAACAGTCAGGTGTGCCACCCCAATCCTGTGTAGCAATGTAGAAACAGTCAGGTGTGCCCCTCCAACCCTACTTAGACATGTAGTAACAGTCAGGTGTGCCCCCCAATCCTATATAGAAATGTAGTAATGGTCTGGTGTGCCCCCCCAGTCTAATGTACACACATTGTAACAGTCATGTGTGCCCCCGCCAATCTGATGTAGAAATGTAGTAACATTCAGGTGTGCCCCCCCCCAATCCTGTGTAGCAATGAAGAAACAGTCGTGTACCCCCATATCTTATGTAGACATGTAGTAACAGTCAGGTGTGCCCCCCAATCCTATGTAGAAATGTAGTAACATGTATGTGTAGTTATAATACCAGTGGAGCACAGATGCCCAGAGGTGGCCAAAGTAGCAGTATAGAGTGTAGCATTTGTACAATATGCAGGTATGTGTGTGTCAGGTTGGTGTGTGTTTCATATTGTGTGAGAGTGGTCAGTATGTATACATGTTGAGGTATGACCTGGTGGCCATTGCCCACTACTGCCGATGACAGGGCCAAGTCCTCACAACTGCAGTGCCAAAGAAAATTCCCACCAGTATAACACATGTTAGCAGTAAGCCATTGTAAAAGTATGGTTGTAATATGTGTCACCATCTGAAAGATTGACATGGCATGGCTGTTGGGCTAGATATACAAGCAGTACACAGGGGAAGGTACCCCAGACATACAGTATATAATGTGTAACTGCGAAATGGACACACCCTTGGAATTGTACATACAGGTGTGCATCACATTATCTGGGCCCATAGTAGGGAATACTGGTGTAGTCTGCCCGAACACTTGCAGATCGCAAAGGTGGTAGGACTGATGTATTGGGAAACAGATGCTGTACCTGCACATGCCACCATAACTGGAATGCCTCATACATATCTGTGCATCAGAAGCAAGTAGTGTCCATAGCACACATGCATACAGCTCACCCAAACACCACCCAGAGGTACCTCTCTGGTGGTATCCCTGCTGTTGGGAATGGGTACAATATGACCCCCCACCTGTATATGGCAATAGCGACAGAATGCAGCATACAGTGCAGGTGTCCCATGTAGGTGTGTCCCTCTCTGTAGGTAGCACCCTGCCAGCATCCGCACCACCTGATCAGTACTGATAGAAAGTATTAGCATGAACACCTAGTACACCTACCCTGTCACCCCAGGGGAATATACTGTATGGCAGTCTGGGACTGTAGGAATGACAGAATGCAACAGCATGCCACAGCTGGCCAGCATCACCACCAAATGGCCTATGGGCCTCTGCCAAAGGCCTGTGACTCACACGTACTGCCAATGTATGTTATGTCACGGACACCCACATAACAACATAACACACTCCACATAAGCCATATGCAAGGCCATGTGGACAAACCACAGTAACATGTCCACCATGTCCCACTGCATGAACTGTGGACCAACGCTGAAACACAGCTGTGATGAGGTGATAAGCTTAGGGAAAGTATCAGAGATTGTATGCATAATGTATGGCAGAGGACAGAATAATAGAGGGGTGTGGGAGCATGGGCAGCATGTAATGTGCAAGGTCCGACACACAGCTGTGTGCACACACTATCTCTGGCTGCAAACACATACATGAGTGACTACAAACCTGCCTGTACACCACAATAGGGGTAATGTCCTGACTCATGGCCCCTGCCTCTGGGTAACCTGTGTGACTCTGTACAGCTGTGAGGTATTGCTACAGCAAGTTAAGGCCATACTGTCATGTTGATGGATGTACAAGTGCGGGATCCTCTGCCAGCACTGTACCAAGGTGCTGAACTGGATACACAGGCCCAGCAGCAAGTGACTGCGGCTCCCCCTCCAGAATGGCATAACTTACCATGAATATGTAGGCATCTGCCCACAATACTAGACACAACTGCATTCACCCTTGTTCCCCAGGACATCTCTGTGAGCAGGAATGTCCACCTGACAGCACTTGAGGACATAAAACATCACAGTGTATAACAGTAACATATGTCTGAATATCTCTGCTAACATTAGTACCATGTAGCAGAAGCAGAACAGACACATTCACGTACAGTACACACTATCCCTTGCACAGTCTGTCCCCATATTGCTAAATGATTTACGGATACCCTGCAGAAAGAGTTTGCTACCTGTAGGTGCATAACACAAAGGTCTGCACTGGAGTACAAACAATCTGGAATGGATCCACACATTCAATACAGAAGGACATACAGGGCATGCTCACACACTTAAACAAATGAAGCCCATGTCTACAAACAACAGTGGACCATACATGTCTGACTGTTCAGCATGCACCAGTCATGCTTTGCACACACAGTGGATAGGAAAACAGACATATATCCAAGGACAACACACTGTAATAAGCCAAAAGTAGACACACACAGATGTCTGGAAGAGAATGATTGTGACAAAGAGCCATCCATTATGAGGCTTGCCCCTCCCAGCACACAGCAAGATGGCTACAACCACATGATGTGTAAATGTCACTCACTGTAGAAAGTAGCTACTGGTATCCATCAGCATTACAGACTATGTGGTGCAAGTGCTAGCTGTGCAACATAACTGTACAAGGCAGTAGTCATCTAGCAGCTGTATACACGTACCTGCAGAATATAACCCTGTGTGTGCTTGCATGTGGTGTCAACTTCAAGATGAATGGGTTATGGCCCATGCACACACACTGCCCTTCTCATAGCCCTACTATGACAATCCTGCTGATGTAATTCACTTTGAAATACACCTTTGGGTATAAAGTAGCCCAGTAATCTCTGTGGTGCGTCCTAATACTATGCAATGCTGTAGTCTGATAAACTAGTTAGGTAGGAGTTCTAATCCCAGACATGGCAACTGTGTGTTTGTGTAGGGAGCAATGTTTTTTATGCTAGTCATGCTCACTACAATTCAGATGTCCTACTTTGGCAAGGCTGCTGATGTCATTCACTGTGAAATACACCTTTGGGAAAGATATTGCCCAGTAATCTCCATGGCATGTCTTATAACTGCATAATGCTGTAGTGTGATACCCTAGTTAGACAATGCAACTGCTGTGTGTGTTTGCGTGTGTGTGTGTCTATGTCTGTGTAGGAAGCAATGCTTTTTAGGCGAGTCACACTCACTAAAGATCAAATGCCCTACTATAGCAAGGATGCTGATGTCATACACTGTGAAACACACCTTTGAGAAAAATGGAGCCCAGTAATTTCTCTAGCGTGTCCTATAACAGTGTAATGCTGTATTGTGATATAGTACTCTAGTAGGGGTTCCATTCCCACACATGGCACGTGTGGATGTTTGTGCATGTGTTTCTATGTCTGTGTAGGGAGCAATGATTTTTAGGTTAGTCACACTCACTACAGATCAAATGCCCTACTTTAGCAAGGCTGCTGATGTCATTCACTGTGAAATGCACCTTTGTGGAAGGAATGCACCAGTAATCTCCATGGCATGTCCTATAACTGCATAGTGCTGTAGTATAATAAACTAGTTAGGTAGGAGTTCTAATCCCAGACATGGCAGGTATGTGTGTGTTTGTCATTCATATCCTGTGTGGAAGTGGCCATGAGTGTGTAATAACTACACTCACTGGAGTTGAGTGGGCTTTGCAAATTTCTTATAAGGTGGCCCTATTATATGTCACAATGGCAACTGTACAAGGATACCAGATGTGAAATAGCCGAGAGGCTGGTGTGCCAATCCATAACCCTATATGTGACATCAAGGCCTGGTGAACAAAGTTAACAACCCTTGTATTACACAGAGAACACTCTCAACCCATGTCTCATACACAAACACACTTGCCTAGGCAACAACTGCTATGGTTGTAGTACCCTGCATATTGCCCACAGATAGTAACCATGGTGTGATTGCAGCAGACTACAGAGGGCATGGCACCCTGTCCATCAGTACAATAATCATGTAAATGCAGACAATGCACCTTCAGTATGTTCCCCACTGGACAGCTGCAACACCTGTGGTGCCATCAAATGTGACCCACAAAGGGCATGACATGCCTTAAACACATGCCCTGTATGGAAAAATACCACTGACACCAGGGAATACCTGTATTATGCCATCATTGTAGGTGCAGGGTCAACCTGCTGTCCATTACCTGTTCCCACCACATGAGGCCAGGACTGGCACATCTGATGATAACAATCTGTGTACACAACATGGGCCAGACACCTCAGGTACAGTTCTGCATGTCACTGTACATGCATGTGGGACATGGGCACATCCCAGGCACTGTCCATTTCATGGACTAAAGAATGCATACATGACAAGCAATGCACAGCAATGGCCACACACAATAGTTACCCAGGTGACTGGTTAATGAATACAATACCCAGCTGTGTGGGCCAATCCAGACACTACACCCCTGAGACACACTAGAGACCATTGTCAAGTGGCCTTATGCCAAAGTATACCCATCACCTAGCCTTGTATAGCCTTCTGGCACATTCAACCACTACACATCCATGAAGTAATGCACCCATGTATGTCAGTACTGTCACCCTGTCTATGTGTGTGGTATATGATGCTTCTGACCACATTCACACTCACTACAACCCCCATTTGCATACTGAAGCAGGCTGCCTGATGTCAGACACCTCCACATACCATTTGCCCATATAACCTCTGCATAACCCCTGTGGTGCACGTGATATGTGCATAGTACTGTATTGTGGCAAATTAACTAGTGAGGATTTGTATTCCTAACCCAGCCAGTGTGTCAATGTGTGTGGGTCCCTGAGAGAGTGTGGCTGTGTTGAGGCTGACACCTGTTCATGTGGACAGGTAAATATACTACAACTAATGTATTGCTACCATATCACTGTTGCAGATGTTACTCACCATCACATATACATTTGGAGAGCTCCTTAACATGTAAGCTATGTGGCTCCTCCAATAACTGCATAGACATGTGATAGCAATACAGTCAGGTGTTTAATACCCTGTATTGGTAGGTGTGTGACACAAACATGCTTAGGTTTTTCTCTCCCACCCCCTACCTGACCTATCTTTGCCTCTGTCTGCCTCTCTCACTCCCGCTGTGGTGAATTTGGTGACCTACACCTGCTTTGCATAAGCAGCAGCATGTGTTGTGTAAGTAATTCTCATGATCAGCTGATGGACTCTGCATGAATTGCAGCCCACCTCTAGCTGATTGCATGTGGAACAGCTGTGGTAACATTCCCATAGCCAATTGCATGGAAACACACTCCGATATCTAGGAACATCATGTTGGTGTTTGCCATTTTCATTCATTGTGAGCAGGACCTAGATCTGTTGTTTGGCAAACAGCATCACAGATGGATTGGGGATTTACCTCTAACAACATACACTATTGAAACAGGCCAACACACAGGAGAGGGTGTGCCTGATGACTACAGAATGTAAGTGTCGCTATTTTGCATTTGGAGTAATGTTGGTTTAACAGGGTGTGTGTGGATATGGCTCGTCTACATGTTTTAATACCTGTCATGACAGTGCTATGTTTCTGAGAAAACCCCCATCTGTAGGATCATCTACAGACTGGGTAGTGTGTGATGCCATTTGTTCCTTGTGTTACTCACAGAGCACCTATCTGTGAACTGCAGAAGCATAGTGTGAGGATTGCCGACAGTACATGGTGACAGACATGAGGGTTACTGACTTCATATCCCTCATAGGACATATGTCACAACAAACCCTGTTACAACAGTAAATGTATGAGGTTAGCACAGAAACATGCCAATATTGGCCCTGTGTTTGTGCCTCCAGCCCCAACTCTGTCAACCTGTGTACATATGTCATATGGTAAGAGATGCATATGTTCTGTACACCATCATTTAGTGACGTCATATCTGATAACAAGCCAGTGAGATATCAGACTGAGACACATGTTATGTATAGTAGTGGTTATCTTTGAGGACATAGCCTGGGCATTCTGTGGTTGTGTGTACAGTACTGAGGTCTGTGTACTTATGGTGATTGTTGACAGTGTGTGTATTGTGAGTATGTACCTTGGCCTGTGTACAGACTGTGGTAGATGTCATTGTTCTTGGTCCTGTTCTATCTGATGTTACATGCTGCTCCACTGTATGTTACCCTATTAGCTTACATGTTTGTAGGGCCAAACACACATGTCCCATACCACAGACAGGCATTGGACCACACTGTGTAGTGGCGCACTATATGTAGGGTTAGTGTGTGAGTGGCACATAGGATGGTGTTGATCAGATAGCCCATATACTGCAATATTACGCTAGCTACTATATGTGGCTGTAGCTGTGTTCACATTGTTTGTGGTTATGCACTTTCACATAGGTGTCTGTTACTCTGTGCTGTGACATGCCTGTAGAACCTGCTATATATGCAGGTACATGTGTATTCCCCCATTAGAAATGTAGGCCAGTGTTGTGGCAGTCTACCTGTAGCCTACACATTTCTTTGATACATGCCTAGCAGCTTAGTGTACTTACCAAGTGTGATGTTATGTCCAGATGCTTGCCAGATGTACTGCTGCCAGGCCACTATAACAGTCATGTATGTTGGACAAAGCAGTGGGATGCTGTACAGATGTATGTCACTAACTAGTGGGTAGTATGTGGCCATGGCACCTCTGTACCAGTGGTTAGTATCTGTCAGAACAAAAAGGGGTGTGTGAATGCATAACCCATGGGAGCAAATGCATACCAGTGTTTATGTGATATACCCATCTACACGGCTGTTAACATCCACATTGTCAGGCTTGGTCCACATGTCTTGCACAAAGGGGTTCTGTGTATACCTCTGGACTGACCAGTGTGTCAGACTGTCCACATTTATTGGCCATATCTCTGCTGTAGTCCACAGTATCAATACTGTGCTAGCAGTGGTACTGTACTATGATGTCCTTAAGATGTTTGTCTATGGCCAATGGCACACATGTTAAAAGCAGATGTGACCTCCCATACACAACATGTCTGTGAAGACAACCCCCATCACAGTAGCAATAGTCTACATATGTACCTGCAATACATACCTGACATCCCGTTGCACTAAGGGGTTGGGATTATTGGGGCTGAGGTAGGGCTCCATTCCATGTTCAGGACATATGGTGAACATATATGTATATATACTTATCCATATATCTATATAGATATATACATATATACATATCAATATACATAGATGGATATGTATATGAACATACATATATATATATATATATATATATATATATATATATATATAGATATATATATATATATACATACATATAACCACTCAGGTATATACAAATACACAGCAATATATGTCTACACATATACAGATAGAGATGCATATGCACACATACTTATGGGTATATACATATATATTGACAGTAATAGTTATATCAGAATAGATCTGCATGCACATATAGTTATAGATATCTACATATATATCTACATAAATAGGCATATCTGTACACATAGGATGTACATACATATATAGCTATATATACATATATCTATCTATCTATCTATATATATATATATATATATATATATATATATATATATATATATATATATATGTATATATACACATACGAAGAGATGTACACATGGCTATGTATGTGTTGCACTATACAGATGTGTATACAGACATATGTATGAATTTACATGTGTATGTAAATGTAGACATATATCAACTGATTATATGCATATATCCATATTCCTGTCATGTGTAAGTCTCACGGTTGTGTATACACTCCCAGATGTATCTCACTGTATGTATCTGCTATGTCTAAATTATGATAAAACAACATATGTGATGCAACAGGCATATTAATAACAAGTACTACACAATTGTGGATGTAAAGGCAATTGTTCAGTACTAATCAATATGTGTATTGACAGATATATTGGAAAAGCAACAGCTGTCTTCACAGTGGTCATGGCATAGTGGTTAAGTGTTGTGACTTTAGTGTATAGTTTCCTGGGTTCAAGAGCTGTTCATGTTGTTGCTGGGAAGAACAATGGCTGTTGGATACGGAGTGGTTAATGCAGTTTTGAACAGGTTTAAGCACATTTGCATGGGTCTGTGTGAAGGTAAGCTGTGCTAAGCTACGGGTAAATGTACGGGCGCTTACACAGTGTAGGCTTCACTTACCAGTGTGCAAATCAGCTCACCTGTTATATTGCAGCAATGTTGATACCTGCTAAGCATGGCTTAGCCATGGTAACCAGTTTATACCACCCAGTTTGATAACATAGCAGGGTAATGACATCTGTATAATAAGTGTATGTAATGCCTTGTACAATACATGCACCTATGTGCTGTCATTACAGTAGCAAGTGGTGTGAGTTTCATATGTTGGGCACAGATATATATGAGGCCTGTACAGCACTGTCATCCATGTGACTGTGTTACATACAGGGGTAGTAGCCAAGGGTACATGCTGTCACACTGGCATGTAGTGTATCATGATAGTACTACTGCTGACAGTGCCTACCCAGGCAAGAGTAGAGTGCTAAATGCAGTACTGACAACAGGCATACCTGCAGGCATAGCTGGACTCTGAGGCCTCCCTGTTGTATCCCTGGTGTGTGAGCTTTGTCACAGTATATAACCCCTACTGGGTAATGATCTGACATGTGGAATGTAACTGTAGACTACCATCTGTACAGCACATGATAGTGAGGGCTCCTGACATGTAGGTATGACATACATATTGTTGTCAAATGTCTATCTGTCAACACATTCGTCCTACTGCATAGCTACTTGCCAAGTTGATGACTGTCAGTCCATGTACAGATGTTCAGATGGCAGGTATCCAGCTGGGATATGTACATGCATCATAAGCTTGATTGACACTGACATGTCTGCCCAGCTGTGTAAGAATCTGGCACATATTGTAGATAACACCCTGTATGCACCACATGCCACAGGTACCTCCACTACACTACCACAGTCAACAGAACATGCTTGGGTACAGGTCTCCATCACAGACATTAACCATGTGTTGTAATGCATGTTGCATGCATGTCAACATGATCACCTCAGTGGCCATGAGCAGGAGGCACCTGGAGTAATGGTAGATGCATGTCATTCTCTCCCTGAGGGTCACCACAGTAGTGTCTGTTGAGACATTGCCTGTTGCCACATGGCACTGTACACACAACCCCTACACAACCCATCTCTCCTTGGACAATAGCTAGATACACAACTATGACCACCTGCAGCAATGCACCCCAGTACCGACACATGTGTTTGTGTGCATGACCGAGTATAGCAGTGTCTGTGTGTTAGCACATCTGTATGTGGGAATTCCATGAGGGCCTTCACAACCACTGCAACACCCATTGCCATATCCAGTTGTGGCTGATGCTGTATGAGACATTACATGTGCCCTGTTAAGCTCCTTCACATACTGGCTACACGAGCCTTGCAGTACCCTCATAACAGTGTTGTACAAATGGGTTGATAGACATGGGATACCCATTGTGTTCTGGCAACTGTGAGTATGTGTGGTTGTCCGTTTATCTGTAGGGTACACCATTCCAAGGCCACATACACCTATTACAATACCCATTGCCACACGTTAGTACAGCTAGTGTTGTTTCTGCCCATTGGTGAAGCATGGCAATGCAACACTCTGCTATGCGTGTGACATGTGCATCAGATGCATATCCCTGAAGTACCACTGTTGGGATCTACAATGGGTTGTATCACAGCCATGGCCAATGTGTGATGGTGGGTATATCAGAGTGTCATTATGGGTGTCAGGGAGTACAATATCCACTGGGGGATGTGGGTGCTGTGTACACTGTCATTACACAAAGGTACACCCGGTATATGTCCCATGTACCACATTATGCTTCCCACTGCTACCATCAACCATACAGGTAACTGATACCACATTCCAGGGCAGTTATGCATGTGCTGTGTGCAGCCTACCTGTAACACAATGGACACACATTCAAATTAGTTAGCAGTGATAGGCCCTGGTCTCTCAGATGTGTGTCTGCCTGTTATGTGTCTGTTAATGTGTATATGAAGGTATGTCACACTATGTATTGTCCATATACACCCATTACATCACATCCCCCATTAGCATACTGTACATGTCTGGGGATATTTTACATGTAACATTTAACCTAGGGCACACCTCACCCTAAATGCTGTGTGGTGTGTGCAATGTAAGCCACACACTTCAGTATCACTACATACCTAGGTAGAGGTCTAGTCCCAGTATTGCCATGTAACAGTGTGCATGTATGTGGATGGGTCTACATCAGGTTGCAGGGTATACATGCCCCAGTGGGTCACCTGTCCATGTGGCACAGGCAATAACTGTTATACTAACCTGTGACATGTATTCAACTGTACCCCAGATATGTCACAGCCATGGTGTCACCACAGTGCCATACCTCATTGTGGAATATGACTGCAGACCATCCTCTTGCTAACACATGTACACCTACAACACAAATGGATAACATTATAGAGACCACAATCAACCTGTGTTACTAACAGCTATAATGCATCATTGCTGGATGGCTACACTAACTGACATATATGCATTACACTTTACTCCTTACAACATGTTACACTGCAGTACTGTGGTACACTGTAGTACAGTCACCGTGTGCATCAAAACCATGTAAGCCTGTCCCTGCATTGATGGTATGGATGACAGGGATGAGGTACAGGTATCATCATATGCACAGGGTGTGATGTTGGTTTGCCAGAGGCCAAAGGTGGTCTATACATTTGACACAATGTGTGTGGGTGAGGGGTGTACCAAGGTGAACTGGGCATGGTGATGTGGTGTGTGTAGGTGTGGGGTTACCCTAGGTGAGTTTCTATAGTATGTCGGTATGCATGCACACAGTTCTGCCATGTGGCTGCCCTACGCAGGCATTTATGGACAGCTACAGACCATCCCTGGCAGGGTGTGCAGTTCACTGCCTCCAGCCACGGACACATGGACTGTGCCTACCAGGGGTTCCATGGGCATGTGCAGGTACAGGCCTCGATGTGCTACTCTCACCTGATGATGACAAATGTCCGCTGGTACCAAGTCCTCCCTGGGACTGGCCAGGACCACGTGCTCATGGCCTGCTGTGGTGTGATGTGGACAGAACTGCTCCCACAGTGCCGGGGCTGGTATTGCCACTACAGGAGCCCCTTGTTGTCCTAGCATGTCCACATTGACTGCCAGCTGTTGGCATTGTTGGCCTACATCCATGCAGCCATCGCTGCACTCCCACCACATGTCCAAGCACGGACAGACCATGGCCGATGAGGGCTATCATATCACCAGACCGTCTATCCATGAACTCAGTTAACGCATGGATGGCATCAGCCAGTTCACGGGCATTGTCACTTGCAGATGTGAGAGCAGTGCTCTGCAGCCTCAGGCCCTGTCTGGTGTAACATTCTATATGTGCCTGCATCTCCATGACAGCCTGAAACATGCACCTGCTGGTACCAGCTATGTCACCTCTGCCAGGGGTATGATGTCCAGTGAACCTGCCATGAGCACTCTGGATCATCTGCCTATGTAGTGTGCTGTTTGATATCCGGCTATGCCTGCTGTGACCAGATACAGTAGGCATGCTCACCACACTTTCCTGTGCACAGCCATCAAACAGTAGCTGTCTCTCTGCTATGGTCACTGGTGATGGGATATGTATAGGCACTGAAATTGTATGCGGAGTTGGGGTAGTTAAAAGCGGGATGTCAAATTATGTCACTGTTTCGGCCCCTGACAACCCCACCTGTGCCTCAACAGTACTATCATCATCTTCGGTGTCTGTATGGACATCAACATTAGATTGCATGCAGGAGGAACCCTAACCCACCTCGCCATCTGTGGTGAAAAACAATAAACACACCTTAAAACCTGTACAGCATTGCCTAACAGTATACACACACACACACACACACACACACACACACACACACACACACACACACACACACACACACACACACACGCACACCACCATAATACCTACCTGTCCGTGACTTTACAGACAGTCCCACGTATATGTCCATGCATACCCCATCCTGTATCACACTTGGTAACATACTCACATTGATACCATTCATTAACATATCAGTCCTCTAAATGCCTACACAAGTGGTCACAACACAAGACCTGTTATTACATTACCTGCCTGACCTGTGTGTTGTGGTTTTAGATGGCCTCACAGCTGTCATGTCCAGACATCATGAACATGGCCCTTATATGTGTGGGGTACTATGTTCACTCCATAATATCATGCACTGGTTTGTCATGCGTATGTAATGCTCAGTACATGCCAGATATGCTGCTCAATCAGCCTATCATGTGACAACTGTAATATATGGATACACACCCTGGTGTTTATTAGTACTTCCCCAATGCATCTGAAGTGCTGCATACATGGGTTGTAGGTGACCTCTCTGCTGAATGAGATATTAAATGTGTACCTGGTGTTTACCTTCCCTTTCAATACCTGTTCAATGCTACAGTCCATATTATACTATCAGCTGTCCTGTGATTACATACGACAAGTATTTTTTGTGTGTATTGCGGTAGTCCATGTCCATGTATTGCATGATCCCAAAGGGAGGTACTGCTGTATGAACACTCTGCAATCACACATGTGCAAACATGGCCAGCCACACAAACACACACGTATGCACACACATCCTACATGCATCAGCCTCCCTCCACTTTACCAGAGTGACCCTACAGACAAACTAACTAACCATAAGGATGCACACACACACACACACACACACACACACACACACACACACACACACACACACACACACACACACACACACACATATACATACAGGTGAGGTTACACAATGATAGTACACACAGTGCTCCTATTACCCATCTGTCAACATGCATAACATACGGTACCCAACAGCATGCAGTGCAGCTATAGTCAATCCATACTAGCAACAGTATACACGTGTGTGATGCATGCACTGTGTCACTAGGTGATGCCACTTCCCCTGGATACCGCTGCACCCATGTACACAGTATTGCTGTGCACCTGTTCTGCACCCTGACATGTACTGCGCACCACACCTCACAGGTGCACAGCCCATTTCTGAATGTGTACTACTGTGTCAGTTATGTCAGCTTTAATGCTCACAGCCCCTATGTTTTCCAGCTGCACATACCTGGGATGATATGTGGACAGATATCATTTGTGAATGCCTGATGTCTAATTTACAGCTCTCAACATCAGCGGACCATGTAAGACCAATCCAATACTCTTACACTGAAAACCATCAGAGCATAAAGTGGCTATGGGGGGTGTACATACCATTATTGATATAACACACCCATCCTTGATCTGCCATGGGACCACATCTCACCCCATATCTTAACAGTGCGTGAGCCCGATATGTGACATATGTCCTATACTTTCACATGCAGTATCTACGGAATGTGTTAGGTGTGTGGATCCTTACCATGATAAATACACACCATGTGGGCATATGAGTGCACACACTTATCATGACGGTTTGTTGCACCTCTTGTTGTGTGCACTACTCCTGGCAGAGGTATACCAGCATGGGCCATCTGCATTTGCCAGTGTATGTTAAGTCTGCACTACACATGTCCCCATAATCTGTATGATTGCAAGGTCTACTCATGTGCACATCCCTTGGTGTTTGCACACTGCCGTCATTATTGCTGTGGGGGTAGGGTTACATCTGCACAGGTCCTGAACCCGACTATGTGCAGATACAGCCATTCTTAGCATCCTTAGGATCCCTGCTGCAGTGCATTGGCGTATCATGCTGAAACCCCCCCTCCTTCAGCCTTTTTGCAGATGCATGACAAGTAAGCCCTACACATTTCTGTCACTTTGCAGTGTCCTATACACTGAATACCACATGTTACAACCTAGCCCCAGCTGATAATGTGGACCACTGTAATGCCTTATGCCATAGTGTGTCTCTGCAGCAGTTGCCATTGTCCTACAGGTATATACACTGGTGTTGCACTATATATGGGTGTTGTTCCATACATGCCCCTACTTTGGGGCATGTCTCCCACCATTATGTTACTCCCTGTGGACACATTCCACAATGACAGGATGTTAGTTATCATGCAGGTGTCTGACATACCCTTCCAATACCACCCCATCATGGTCACCCCTGTGATGCCATGCATTTCACAGCAACAATACATGCAGATGTACAGCATGCATTCTGGGTAGGTTTGTTAAATGTGTGCATGGAATATACCATTGCCATTACATGCCCGGTGTATTGGATAGCATCTACATAAAACCATACTCACCAGCTACAGGCTGCTGCCTTGGAGGTATCCCAGAGGGAACTACATAAGAGGGTGAGAGATGCAAAGTCACTGGCCCACCTGTGGCATTGCTACAGGGTGGATGCACGATTACAATACATCAACAGTACATTTCCACAATATTACCACATATGGACATCTGTTTATCACTACTATGCAGCAACAAAATATATCTATGACATGTCAGATATGCATGATCTACCTGTACCGATGCAGATGTATACACAACCGTGGTCTACTGATGTGCCCTGTGGCCTTACCTGCATGCTCCTCGGCCGGTGTGTGGGTGGCACACACCTCCACAAAGGTGTACGGCGGTTGGTGGCTGGGCAGACGGGCAGGTGCCACGAGGCTGGCCAGCTGTTCCTCAACACATGTCAGGGAGGGATGGTTGGCATGGCCCCCCCACCCCATGGTGAGGTGATCTCCTGGACTGCAGCAGCACGCTGACAAGCATTGCAAAGCAGGTCAGAACAATGATGCCAGACCTGCTCATAATTGCGATTGTGGAGTCCGACATCATTGACCCTGTGGACTAGGTTGTTTCACAGGGCGGTCTGCTCCTACTGATCATGGGCAGCCCGGCCAAACAAGATCGCATAGTGCTGTATTAGTTCATTCAGCAGGATTTCATTTTCAGCTGCTGTGAAGGCTAGCAGTCTTCCATGGAACATCGTGCCTGAAAGACATAAAGATGGACACAGGTGTGAGCAGGTCAGGCAGCAAGGTTACCACAGTTCTTAAAACACATCAATGTCACCCCCCCACCATATCAGCGACAACAAACTGTACATACAACTCAATAGGTATGGCTACAGCATACCTACCAGTGAGGCAGATATTGTACAGTACCACTCTTTGTGCAATATGTTTCTAGCCATGTTCCCTGTGTGGACAATATCATTGCTGGCCTGTTACAGACTATTCACCTGCATGCCATTGTCAGGGCCACAATGGTTCCATATATGCCTGAGGTATGCTTGCTATGTGCTTGCTGCACATCTGACATTCTGTGTTATTGTGACTATCTATGCATGCTGTTGGACATGTTCTGAGATTGTGCAGACTATTACTACCGAAATACGTTCTATAACAGTGACACAATAGCATGTATATGTACTATTGGCCAGCAGAACCACCTCTCCAAACTCATCTGCCCATGTTACCAGGCTACATCACATGTGTGACCCACTCTGGGGCCTCCTCATGTACTGGTCCAGCAATACCTACAGGTGGAACTAACCCAGGGGATGTTGTCCCCCCCCAGGGGCACACAAAGAAATGTTCCTGTCCCCTGAGGACAGGTGCACGGTCTGTTCCATAACGGGCTCCACAGACACATGTGGGATGTGCTACATCACCTTGAGGCACGCAGTACACATTCACAGGGCCCACATGCTCCTCTTGCTCAGCCTCCAGGGCAGGTAACTTTGGGACATGGACTGCTGTTGTGAGTAGCAGTGGGAGGGAGGCTTGTTCCCATTGTGTCCATATTGGGTCCCATGAAGTATCCACATCACAGACCACACACACCATCCAGGGTGTTTACCCACCACATGTGTCACATACCACCCCTGTAGGCTGTCCTCTGTATCTACCAACCCTGACCACCTCCACAACTATACCTGCCATACTTTCCCATTATCCCATTCCACATTCCATACTTCACAGACAATGGCAGTGTAGTCCCAACAAAGGGTTCACATGTGACATACCCATCCATGTTGCATACACTGACAGCTGTAGATATCTATGTGTATTACTATGTGTGCTGTTTCCTCGCACGTAGCATGCAGCACTGTTGTAGTAATATAGGGGACATGTATGTACATACATCTATGTTTGTGTGTGTGTTTATATATATATATATATATATATATATATATATATATATATATATATATATATAGACGTGCATATAGGTATATATCTAAATATGTGTAGATATATGTGTTGTTGTATATATGTGTTCATATATATGTCTACACATGGGTATCTGTATATTTGTGGACATACCTGTATATATGTATATATATATATATCATCATTCTCTTTCGGCTTTTCTTATATATATAGAATATATATATATATATATATATATATATATATATATATATATATATATATATATATATATATATATATATATATATATATATATATATATATATATATATATATATATATATATATATATATATGTGCATACTTATATCTGAGGTACATTCAGACATCAGGTCCACAATCTCAAAACACCTTCCTGCACAGCTGCACTGTTCTGCCTTGCTACAACACAGACAGGTGCCACATATGGACACAGCCTGACATTAGGGGGGTATATGTAGGGACGGATTGCAGGTAACCCTTTTACACTACTATGACATTCCTGTGTGCTACAATACAGGTTAACCTGAGTATCCTGCAAAAGGTGGGCTGTGGAACCCACGTGTCCATAATTATGACATTAATTCCACCACCAGCTATTGGTCACAGAATATACATGCTTCCCATTACACAACACACACTATGATGGCTTACATCTTATCAGTCAGTGCTGCTCTGTACAGTTGACGGGTATGGTCCACTACCCACAGGGACGGACTCTATTGTCCTTAGCAGTTGTTCAGCTGAACATCATTACAACAACAACTCCTGAAGGCACATATAAATCATTCCACATCATCTATCCCATTATTATGGACCAAGTACTACAGTCAGTTGCATACATATATATTTCACATACCTGTTCTGGGAATGCAGACTCTTCTGGATGGTTTGTTTGTTTTTTTTCTGTGCCTTATACTCTCTCTCTCTCCCATGCTCTCTCTCTCTCATTCTCAGTCTCTCTCCAGTAAATGGAATGAGCTGCTTTGCATAGATTGCAGCATGGAATTTATAGGTGATGCACATGATCAGGTGATTGCCTATGCACCAGTCAGTGTCTTCCACTTGCTACCTGCATGTAGCATGCTGTGTAGTACTTCCAATTACCACTGTCATGGCAACTAACTACTATAAATCTCTACATCATGTGGGCGTGGTACCATTACCTTGCCTGTATGATGGGAATCCTTCCTGTGTGTGGGCAGCAGTGTTGCAGATAGCAGGTAGCAATACCTCTTACAGGAGAACCTGCACACTCAGGCCAGCTACATATTTGTAGGAAGTTCCAGAACTACAGACAAAGTGTGAGTAGTGCTGTTGTCTGCATTGTATAGCACCGTTGTTACAGGGTTTGTGTGTACATACTAGTTTAACTTGGAAAGCAGTCTGTCTGCATAGCTCTCAACTGTAGGCCCAATCTCTTGATGGCCAGAGGTGTGCCTATTATGTTTTGTTTGTCCACCACACAGGTCTTGTGTCAGATATATCACTGGCAGTGTGTATGTTGAGTGCTATCAGTACATGGCTACATCCATTTCTGTTTCTAACTTCATATTCCTGACCAGTGACTTGCTTAGTGTATGCCAACAGTTTTACACATATGGGCCTGTGTTTCAGCCTCTGTCCTCCACCTACATACCAGGCTTTGTACATATGATATGCTGTCAGGGATTGTTATGTAGTGGGCTGTGAGTATGTCATGCTGCCATTCCTGCCATCAGTCCACTGCTGTTGTGTCCCCCACACATACTGTGGGGTTGGGTCCATATATGTCTGGGCTTTACCTGCAAAATACATGTGTACCCTTATGCACTCCAGAGGCCAGTGTATGTTACAGTGGTATATGGCCCTGTATTATTGAGTCTAGCAGGGATGCACCATAACTAACCTAGGCTGTTACAACATGTGGGAGTATGAGGGGTAAGCTGCCTTAAGGTATCTGGATGTACATTGCCATACAATTCACCTTGGGTAAATGTAGGCCTACTGCCTCCTGCCATACAGACTGTTCTGTTTGTCAATGTGATTGTGATGGTGTCAGCTATGTCTTGTTATGCAATAGATACATCCCATTGTGTCAACTGAGGTCTTTACCCCCTAGAGATTGTGTACAGAGTGTAGTTGGAGGCTGCTAGACTATACATCTGCATTACTTACTGTTGATTGATTGGTATCCTGTGGCCCAGTCTGTCTTTAGTATTGCACTACTTGAAGGCCTCAGCCTGGACAGCAACAAATGTTAACCTTTTCAGACTACTATATTAATATAACTGTTTCACAGTTGCATTACTCTGTTTATATGTATGTCAGTGTCTAAACAGCTATATGACATGGCATATACAACTGTAATAGTACACAAATAAAGCTTTCCCATTTATACAAACCTGTGTGTGGTGTTATAGCCTTTGACCTCTCTGTGGGTATATGTTGCAGGCAACAATTGTTATTTGTATGGGTGGCTCATACAGTGTCCAGTTGGTATGTGCACTGTCTACATATGTATCTTCCTATACATATCTCCGTGCGTGTATGTGTAGTTACATATATAAATATATATATATATATATATATATATATATATATATATATGTGTATATGTGTGTGTGTGTGTGTGTGTGTGTGTGTGTGTGTGTGTGTGTGTGTGTATAGCTGTATCTGCATATATGTGTCAGTGTATATGTATGCTAGGGATGTTGATTGCTTCCACATTGTACATTCCCTATGGCAGCCAGACTGTATTGCATGATATGCCACTGATACCAGCCTGACATCATACAGGTGGGATGGAGTACTGCTAACATCTTATGCCCATGTTGTGTCAGATCCTGGTTATGGGATCTGCAACAGTTGGTAGTGTATTGCAGAGCAGATGTGTTTGGCTGCAGGGGGAGGGGAAATACTTATATGTACAAGACGTGTATTGTTTGGGCCCCCTCAACCCCATTATGACTGCATGTGGACATATATGTTTTTGTTATGTTCCCATTTTTATCTACTGATGTATGTCTGTATATATCTATATAGATATATATATCTGCTTACATATATATATGGCTGTATATATATATATATATATATATATATATATATATATATATATATATATATATACATGCACACACACATACATTTACATGTTTAGATACGTTTTCTGTACTGCTGAATGACTGGACTGGATGATATGTTTGTGAAAACATCAGAGTTATGTGTATCTGACATGGCTTAGTGATAAATCCCTTTGGCTATGATATGCTGGGTCCTGGGCTTGAGCCTTGCAAAGGCTGTTTATTTGTTGCTGGGCAGAACATGGGCCATTGGATACAGATTGATTAAGGCACTTTTAAGCAGTTGTAAGCAGGTTTGAGTGAGTTTACGCAGAGGTAAGCATTGCCAAATTCCGGTTATAGTTTCTTATAATCAGTTAACTTCTAAATTGCTTAACCTGTGCAGGCATTGTTTACTTCAGAGCAAACAAGTTTAAACCATCTTACTGCTGCTTAAAAGTGCTTACTCCTGCTTACCCCAGCACTAATTTCTTTAAAAGAAAAGAAAAAAGGGTTGATAGGAAAGTGATAAAAGGGGGCACAAAGAGGGAAAGACATTGGAGAAAATAGCTAGGGATGTGCAAAAGGGTGTAGCGAAGGTCCATAGCTGCCCATTTCTTCTGCAGCAGCAGCTGTGCATATACACTGAATTTGGTGGTAGGTTTGGACATTCAAACCCCAGAGACAGGGGTGAGGACAACAATAATATATTGTGATGCCAATTAGACCAGATTAGATGTGTCCAGTGGACATGTGTGAAATGGACAGCTATGTATGAGGAGATTTATTTTGGGGAAAAGAATGCCCTTTTTTCTTTTAGGTGAGAGTGGGATGCTGGGGAGGGATAGTAGGTATATTTGGTGAGGTAGGTTGTGTAGGTTAACAGACAAGACAAACAAGACGCATACAGGGGCAGTATATGACACATGTGGGGGGTAAACACCTTGATGGGGAGGGGAGTTGGGAAATCAGAAGCTCATGAGTCTCCTAGTGGAAACAGTGGGACTGAGATCCTCATCCATTGGCAGTCACCACTGCACCTTCACAGCCCCAAAGGTGGCTGTGCTGTGGGCTGAACCAGAGAGCCAGTCCGACCCTCTAGTAACAACATGCATCCCTCGAGCTGGTGTAGAAGATCTCCAAACTGCTGAACGAGCTCTCTATGCACTATATTGCTTAACCTGTGTGCGCATTGTTTACCCCCATGCAAACAGGCTTAAATCCGCTTACTAGTGCATACATATGCTTACTCCAACTTACTACTGCTTAATACTGCTTACACTTGCTTAGTAGTGCTTACTCCCGCTTACCACTGCACTAATTTAGACAGTAATGTCTAATGGTTCTTGGGAAGGTGGGGTATTTGGAAGCTGTATGGAGTTATTATTCATTATACATTTTACCTTCCATTTGTATTCATGATTCCTGAGTACATATACTGTATGGGGCACATGTGATTATCTGTGGACTTTGCAACATTATGACACTGACAGCTCACTTCTGCATTTAATGCAGTACTCCAGTTCACAAATATATGTTATTTAGTAGGTTATGCATCTAAAATATTGGTCATAGTGTGATTTGACATGGAAAATGGAATGTGCTGCAGTGGGAGCCAAACCAGGAATGCTTGCTCATAAGGGGAATGTGTTGCCCACTACACTATTACTATACTGTTTCATTTGCATATATCTTCCTTGTTATCCTCTTCAGCCAATTAAGCTGCATTAACCATAGCTAAGCGATTGGCAACCCCACGCACACACAGTTACATTTAATCTGTTTCTTAAAAATAAAAAAATGGTATTTTTATATTGTGTATTTACTATTGCTGTTGTACATGTGGGGGGATGTTGCTGGGGGTATGCAGGCACGTATGAGTGGTCTCGCTCATTCTTTTGGGCTTTCTGCTGTTCTTCATTGTGGGGGCATGTACATTCTGAGATCTCTGCTGTCAGACATGCCCCCCTGCACTCTTACACACTCCGTGTAAGATTAGGAGCTCAGGCAGCACGCTTTCATTAATATGCATGGTGCACTGCCGTCCTGCTCCTAAATGGCAGCTTCAGTGCAGGACTAAGCAAGTCCCACATGGAAGATTAGTAAATATGGGGGAATGTCAATAACAGAGTGATAATGTGAGCACTGAAACAAGACGTAGTTAAGGCTACATGCTGTTGTAACGAAAGCAGAGTGCACACTGTGAAACAAAGTATGATCTGCTTTGTAGGAGGCATAATGTTATCACACTACACCACAGTATAGGTAACATTTTGTAAAGCTCCCCAGAGTTGGGAAAGGTACAATACATACAATATTAAAGCATGTAAAGGTGCAAGATTGTGTATATAGCAAAAAAGACACCACGGTATAGGCAAAATGCGTAAATCTCCCCACAGTTGGGGAAGGTACAATATTAAGGCATGTACAGGTGGAAGACTATGTTTACAGTAAAAAAGAGCAGTGTGAAGATTACAAGGGAGGGGTGCAGATGTCACAACACAACAGTATGCTGTGCTGTACAACTGCATACTATTCAAAGTGTCAGGAAGACAGTGAAAACACATAAATATGGAGCTCAGCAGATAATGATCCCTGCCTTAACATTCTGAGTGCAACATGTGTGGAAACACAGCTTAAAGCATAAGTGCTCTATGATATAAAAGGTAAAGCCATGAATATGACCCAGTTAGCCCGAGGTGGCGTACTAATTAAGGAGATGAAGTAGCTGGGAAGGAGTGATATGAAAAGTTGTCAACACCTTATGGTCCATCCTAGGTAGGAGGGGATAGAAGACACAGGAGTAGGTTTATGTTAACAGCAAAGTGCATCAGGGGTTTGGCATTGGCTGTACCAAGCCATTTGCAGTCTCATTCACAAAGTTCAGGTGCAGAGGAATGTATACAGCATAGCAGAGGAGTTGTTAATGCCACACACATGGGGATGCTTAGATCAGCTGTCAAAAGAGTGAGGTTGGGGTCTGTCAAAAAGAGGTGGGAGAGTTTATATTTTTTATGAACCCCATTTGAGTTGTTGAAGAACTCATGTTTGACTACTCTTCTAATAGCCTGAGTATACTTCCTTAAATTTCCCCATTAATCAATTTTCATTTGTTGTACCTTGTGTTACCGGTCCTTAGTAGTTTAAATTATTTGAGTAATTTAATGTATTTTCTATATAGTATTAGACTGTAGTACCAGAACTCTTTTTCAGATCTTTAATATACATAGACAAGTCTGGTATGGCATTCCTAACAAAACATGTTTGGAATGCCCAGAACTCTTTTTCAGATCGTTAATATACACAGACAAGTCTGGTATGGTATTCTTAACAAAACATGTTAAGAATGTCCATTTGATGTATATTATTGACAGGCCTATAATCTCCTCATAGCTTCTTTATGCAGCTTTTGCTCTACTCTGCTACCCAACCACCCACTACCACCCACCAAAACATCATTGTCTTTATACTCTAATTCCCTGTTCCTTCACATTTTGACCAATTATTTCATAATCCCAACCAATTTCTACACTGTACAACTTATCCTCTTACAGATTACCCCTCAGTTCTTCCTCCTAATTTAGTCTGTCTTTATAGATAACTCACTGATGTTACTTAGTATTGCCTGTATGTCTTTTTTCATTGTACTGTCCCATGCACTGGGCCTAGAGTGGCTCATTCTGACAATTAGTTCTTTTTAGTTTTCTTGACAAGAAAAATTAATTAAAAGCGTTTCAAACGTATTTTTTGTAACAAATCTTTCAGCAGATGTTCAACTATAAATCCATTAAGTTTTGAAACATTCTACTTGATTTTTTTTGGTAAAAATCCTGCCAGAGATGTTAAAATGAAGCAGAGCTCAAAACAATGCTGTTAACTGCTCACCATCTTGGCCACACCCCAATTCTCTACATATGTTTTCTTTACAGCCCTTTGCTTCTCTCCATTTTTCCACTTCATCCTCTAACATTCATAGCTGCACATACTCCAATAAGGACAAATGTAAGGCATACTGCATATTTGGGTAAGTAATAAATGAGCAAAGAGATGCATGTGAAGCTAAAGACCAATCACAGCTAATGCCAGAGCAAGCATTCTTTTTTTTTTTTTCAAAAACGTTTTTATTTTGTTTTCATTATAAACATACGCAAATGTACATATAACAAATACAATAAAACAATAACAAAACTATTTACAATATTTACATTCATCCATGATAAACAATCATTTTATCCATGAGAAGGTATCAGTATTTGTTCAAAAGGTTTCCCAATTTTTGCCATGCTATATTTTTATGAGTAATTTTATAAGTTCTATAACAAATGGTTTGCAGTTCTTTTTTACAAACAACTTTTGCTAAATTAATAAAATCTTTAAACATCAAATTACTTTTCCAGTTCAAAGTAATAACTTTTCTGGTAATTGCAGGAATTGACCAGAGTAACCAAATCTGAGATTTAGATATTACATTAGGCATGGGAACATGGAGTAGGATTAGTGAGTTAGAAATATGACAGTTATCAGACCATAAAGCATTTATAAAATATCTAAAGTCTTTTCAGTATTGACCAACATTTCAACATTCAATGAACATGTGAACCCAGTTGGCCTCTAGTAATTCATCACATTTCCAACATTTACTTTCACTGTTTTTGAGTGTAAGATTTATTTTATGTGGCATATAGAAACTCCTATTCATAAATTTCCATGTATGCAGTCTCCAATATAATGAAGAAGAGGTACCATACGTAGATTTCAATAACAGTTTTTTGGATTAATCAGATATTTGTTCTCCATTAATCTTTACATAGTAATTCCAAAAATCTGAGTCAAACTTTATAATGTCTTCTCTTAGTATCTTATAGATAAGTGAGATACTTCATTTTTGATTATCTGTCTTTTCAAGACACCTAATAGAAAGCTGAATCAAACTAGGTTTTGATTTAGTCTCTAGGTTGATTGATACTATCATTTTGTTTTCTGTAAACTGCCATAATGAGTGTATAAACAACCAACTGTCTTGACTATTATCAAAACTACATAAAAGAGAGTTTAATGGTTTAATACTCTTATTTTCAATAAACTGATGCCAGAATATCAAGTTATTTTCCTTTAATTTTTGCATTGCATTGATGTTGAAAGAATCTAGGCAATCAGGGGAGTATGCTATAGGGAATATACAAAATAAAAATTGTTTAATGTTGTAATTGCAATCAATTATATTTTTAAAGTTATTAAATATTTGATTAATGCCATAAGAAAAATGATCAAACTTCTTACTACGTAAACAAAATTCATGTAAAAGCCAATGAACTCTACTTATTCCATATTGCTCCTTAAATTGATTTGCTATAGTTCCGACATCAGTTTTATGAATCTCATGTATTGTTTTCCAGCCAGATATATAGGTAGGTGTGATCCAATGTAATATTACATTAATTATAACTGATTTGGAATAAAGGTCTAAGCTAAGGAATGCTATCCCATTACTTCTCCAAGCTTTAATGTGCCATGTATATGCAATCCTATGTTTTAAGGGGAACCATAAAAAGTAGCATGGAATCAAATTTTTAAATACGTTTTTGGGAGGGGTAGTATCAATGACTGTATATAAAACAAAATTTTAGGTAAAATTATCATTTTAATTAAAGAGAGCCTATCCTCCATTGTGAAGAACATTTTATTACATCTTTTGATTAGTTCATTAATGATGGTTATTAAATGATTGTACTTTAGTTTAACAGACTCTTTCCATGTACTCTGTACTGACACCCAAATATTCTAATACTGCATTCTCCCAATTAAACAGGCTATTCTCTCTTAGGTTTTTGTTGATATTTTTGTTAACTAGTAATGCTAAGGATTTATTATGATTAAATTTAAGCCCTGAAATTCTTTCAAACTTGCTTAAGATATTTATAACATCACCTCAGGCTTTGTGCCCACTGAATGGTGCACAGCAATGTCTATCCCACTCCACAAAAGGGAAGCCACCATGGATCCCGGGAGCTACCGCCCCATTAGCCTGATGAGCCTGGTCTGCAACGCTATGGAATGTATCATCATGGAACTTATAAACAATGACATTAGTAATCTCCAAACTCTGGACCCCACCCAGTTTGGGTTTGTAAAAGGCAGATCATGTCTCCTAAACCTGATAAACTTCTTTGAAGCAGTCACCAAAGCTGTAGATGCGGGTAAGGTGGTGCACACAGCCTATCTAGATCTCACCAAGGTATTCAACAACATCCCCCACTCTGGAATTATAGATAAACTCACTAAACTAGGTATAAATGCCTATGTTACAAGATGGGTTGCCAGCTGGCTCACTGACAGAGCCCACACTGTGAAAGTAGGAGACCCAAATCTGACTTCAGACCAGTGACAGGTGGAGTACCACAGGGTTCAGTCCTGGTTCTTCTCCTGTTCGCTATATACTTCTCAGAAGTACAGGCTAACACAGAAGGTCTTTGGCTAACAAAGTTCACAGAAGACTGCAAACTAGGAGCCATAATTGAAACTCCTAATGATGTGGACATCCTATGAAATTGCCTCACTGAGACAGATGCCTGTTGTCAAAACCATGGCCTCACGCTCAATGCCAAAAAGTGCATTGTCATCCCTTTTAGTAAAAACTCTGTACCCATGAACTACCACATACGAGGTAGTCTACTTAACACCAAAAGTGTGATAAGAACAGTAGTCTCTCCTTTGATAATCACATTGCCACAGTAGTCAGGAAATCCTTTTATGTGGCACAGCTCATCACAAAAGGTTTCTCATCCAGGAGAAAAAGAGGTCATTGTTGCCGTCTACTCATCACTCATTAGACCCATTATAGAGTACAATGCCCCTTTTGGTATGTACCTCACAAGACATTTACAACAACTAGAAAGGCCACAGTAATACCTCACAAAGAGGATTACCAGCCTCAAACAGATGCACTACGCAGACCGTCTAAAAAAACTCCAGCTTTACTCTGTCGTATATCGCCTACTCAGAGGCGATCTCTGCCTAACATACAAAGCTATGTCAAACCCAGAGCTGTTGGACATGTCCCATTTAAAGAAATCCCAATCCCTCTGAGCTACATGCTCTAGGGACCTAAACCTTGTCACCACAATAAACAGAACATACTAGAGGGATAGATTCCTGTCCCAGAGACTTCCCATACCCTGGAACAAACTACCTATTTATATCAAACAAAGCTCCTCATTAGCACGCTTCAAGAAAAATCTTGATGATTGGATGGGAGATAGGAAATTCACCCCAGGGATCACTTCTGTGGCTCTGCTTGACAGGGGCACAGGAAAATAATTTTCTTGGGTGGAGAAAGCCAGGGTACCTTTTTGGGTAGGCTTGTATAGGCTCCAGGGCCAATACCCTAGTACCTATCTATGAACCTATGAACCTATGCAAAGAACTATCAATATCACCCACCATTGACAACATATCATTCTTTTGAATGAGAGGAGATACATGAATCCACATGAGGAATACCTGCTTCCTGGATAACTGCAAAGCCATTCAGTTGTGCAATATACCAGATCATTTTTCTCTAGTTTTCAGTAAACCATTACAGCCAAGTTCATATCATATGTTTTTACCTTTATATTTAATACAGCAAGTCCTGTATACCCTTTCATCTATGTGTGTAAGAATAAAGTTGTAATACACAGTGTGTCTGGAACTATACCAAGTAGGAATAATTTTTATTTTGTACTTCAGTCACAATACTTTTCTTAAATGCATTATATTTTTCTTAAGATTCTGTTGACAAATGAGATACTAGTGAGACAGAGCATTGCTTTTCAACCAGCTATGTCTGTTCACCTTTTGAAATCAAGTCAAATGTGACTCTTCCAGTTAACAGAGTGGATGCAAAATATACAGAACACATATACATTTTTATTATAGCACGATGTAAAGAATGCAGGGCGTGTCTGCAAAGTGAAGGCCATCTACTCAAAGTTGTGACAATTTAGAGGTGTATCCAGCAACATTTTGTATGAAACTTCCTTATGGGGGTGGAGTACAGTGTTACCCATTCAGAGGCGTGGGCACAGATGTACTTGCAAATAGTAGCAAAACATTTTTTTTTGCTTTGAAGTTTTTTGACAACTTTTCTGAATGAAGGATTTTCATTTATTCAGTAAAAAACTCATTTTTTTATATTTGCCTAACTTAATAATGCCCATCTCTAATTGTAGAAGAATTCTACATGCCTCATGTGGTTCCTAAGTGGTTCTTATATGCAAGTTACGACTTTGCCCTTAGAGGCTGCTTCACACTTTTTAAGGCATGTAGAATTCTTAGAGTCATACTCAACTCTTTCATGTTACACATTTTAATGGCTTTAGGAATTTTATTTGTGGTATTCTGCATTTAGAATTGTATGTTTTCACTATGTATTTAGTAGCTTGAGTAATTCTTATCAATGTGCTAAACTTAGCTATGAGATCATCTAGACATAATGCAAAACCTTAACAGTCATTAGCTTGAAAAAACATAAGTATTTCACTTCCACTGAACTCTGTATAATCTTTTAAAAAGAAATTTTAACTAGTGAGACAAAAGGCCATTCAACTGAGCACATCAATCTTACCAGAGAATGCTCATTTATTGACGCTTCTATAGAAAGTAATGGCTCCATTATTCCAAATATGCATTTGTGCTCAGACAGTATTATTGGGTCTTGCAGCTTAGAGAGGGTACACATGCTTACAAATTGACTATGACAATGCATGGAGAATCCAGTTATTTTTAAAAGCAGCCACTTTAATTCTCCTCCAGTTAATATGGGCATCAAATTTCCCAACCTGCTTTTATTAATGTATACAATGTCGTAAACAGAGTACAATAAACATATACAAATAAATTACTATATGCAGAATTTGTGAGAGGTAGATATTACTCATGAATTGTACATATAGGATATTGCAAGAGGCTTCACATGCTTTTCTAATTCTTCCTATCAATAAATATATTCGCTAGCGGGGCTACTTCATATGATCAAAATTTAATTTGACTGACATTCATTTGAGCAAGGCCATATAACTTAAAGTTCATAACACTGAAAACTCACTTGACTGAAGCTCATAACAGTGACACCATGCAATGCTAAATTTCAACATATTAGTGGCAGTGTATATAAGGTAAGTAAAAGTTATATGCCCTTTTCTCCACTGTAATGTGATCCTGGAGTTAGTATATATAGTTGGGGGAGTGTGGGGAGGCACAGCCCCCCTCCACATTGGGGGTGTGGGAGGCATAGCCCCCCCACATGGTTTGGATATATATTCTGTTCTGAAAAGAGTAATTTACTGGACTTGTAAGTATCCATGTCTATGGTTCAAAATATTTAAAATAGGGGGCGGATATGCCCCCAACACCCCCACACACCCCCAACTATATATACTAACTCCAGGATTGCACTACAGTGGGGAAAAGGGCATATAGCTTTTACTTACCTTACATGCACTGCCACTACTATGGTGAAATTTAGCATTGTAAGTTGTCAGTGTTATGAGTTTCAGTCAAGTGAGTTTTCAATGTTATGAACTTTAGGTTATTTGGTCTCAGTCAAATGATTTTCAGTCAAATGAAATTTTGATCATGTGAAGTACACACATTCGCTAGGAGATATCAAGGAAATGGTCATCATCACATACATAAATGCCCAACAGAGCTTTTCGCATTATTTGCCTTTTCCGGAGTAAAGTTCTCTTCCCAGATTCACAGGCTTATGTTAAGTAATAGGAGTATGTGTGCACATAGTGGTATCTTTTCCCTGATTCAGCAGCCAACCTTACATGGTAATGCATAATCCCCTAAAAATGAAATTTTGATCATGTGAAGTACACACATTCGCTAGGAGATATCAAGGAAATGGTCATCATCACATACATAAATGCCCAACAGAGCTTTTCGCATTATTTGCCTTTTCCGGAGTAAAGTTCTCTTCCCAGATTCACAGGCTTATGTTAAGTCATAGGAGTATGTGTGCACATAGTGGTATCTTTTCCCTGGTTCAGCAGCCGACCTTACATGGTAATGCATAATCCCCTAAAATGAAGACATGCATCACCATTGAGGGCTGGCCCCATGGCTGTGCTTAATGTTAAAGAAGTCTGCTAGGGGGAGGCTCATATGCTAATGATCCATGTGATCTCTTCCCAGAACCACCATTAGGAAGGCATCTACATGACCAAACCCACAACATCAAGGTACTGAACATGGCCAAAAGGCCATTTCAATTGTCAAGCACAAATATGGTGTGAGGGGAGCATGGTTTACTGTTAAAGTGTCGTAATGCCTCCAGTGGCAATAATGGGAACAAAGGGTGAAAGGATGCACTAGAAACTAGGAATTACTCTTCAAAATGCTGTAATGGCACCAACATCATAATGGGAATCTGGGGGAGGGGGATGCACTAGATGCCAGAGATTACTCTTTAAAGTACCATAATGTCACTCTCATCATACAAACTACAAAACTATAAGCAGGCAAAACTCTAATCAAACAAATAACTGCTTAAATAATCTATCATATTTCTCCATCTAGTGGTTATCCAGCAAACTGCATATAATTCTAGCATAAATAAAAACATTGTTTACTAAAGCATTCCAATACATTCCAGTACATATGTCTAAATTTCAATCATTATAAATTCATAAAAACAGCATCAATAAAAAGAAAAATGCATCCCATGTGTATATTATCCATTTTAAACAATAAAAAAATTGTTAATATAAATGGTGTCATTAATTCCTGTTTTCTTTGTTTAATAGTAATTGCCAGTATACCCCTCTTAGTTCCAGTTGTGCTTCCTAGTTCCCTCCCCTATCATAGGTTCATAGGTGTGTACTAGGCTAATGGCCCTAGAGCCTTTACATGCCTAGCCCATAGAAGTGCACTGGCATTGTGCTGCCCGAAGTTAGTTCCAGTGCCTCTATCAAGTAGTGCCACTGCAGTGATCCCCGGGGTGAACTTTCTATTTCCAATCCACTCATCAAGATTTCTCTTGAAGATGGCCAGTGAGGTGCTTTGCTTGACATATATGGGAAGTCTATTCCAGAGCATGGGCAGTCTCTGGGTTATGAACCTGTCCCTCCAGCCTGTTCATTTGATTGTGGTAATGAGGTTGCAGTCTCTGGACCATGTGGTAAGAAGGGATTTGGATTTCTTTAGATGTAGCATTTCTAGCAGAGTTGGGTCAGACATGGCTTTGTCAAGCAGAAATCACCTCTTAGTAGACGATATGAGATAGAGAATAGCTAGAGTTTTTTTACTCTGTCCATGTAGGACATCTGTTTAAGGCCTAGGATCCTCTTCGTGAGGTACTTTTCTGGCCTTTCAAGCTGTTGCAGATGTCTAGTGAGGTACATGCCAAATGGAGCATTATACTCGATGATTGGCGTAATGAAGGCAGAGTAGAGAGAGATGATGGCCTCTTTCTTCCTGGATGTAAAATTCTTGGCAATGAGATGTGCCACATAGAAGGACTTTCTGACCACAGTGGCAATGTGGTGGTTGAAGAAGAGGTTGCTGTCAACATGTGTCCCCAGATCTCTTATAATGCCTTAAGTGTTCAGTGGGCTCCCATCAATGTGGTAATTAGTGGGAACTGAGTTTTTCCTAAAGGGGATGATGACACATTTTTTGGCATTAAGCTTAAGACCATGGTTTCAACACCAGTTATTGGTCTCAGTGAGGCCTTTCTGTAGGATGTCTACATCACATAGGGAGTTAATAATGGCTCTCAGCTTGCAGTCATCTTCAGACTTGGTCAGACAGAGTCACCCATGTTGGCCTGGACTTCTGAGAAGTAGATGTTAAACAGGAAAGGACCCAGGACCGATCCCTGTGGTACTCCACTCATGACTGGTTGGCAGTCTGACTTGGAGTCCACTGCTTTCACACTGTGGGTTCTATCTGTGAGCCAATTTGCAACCCACCTAGTGATATAGGAGTTGATGCCTAGTTTGGTGAGTTTATCAATAATTCCTGAGTGGGGAATGGTTCGGGGCCTACATATTGCATATGGAGACAACAGGTCAATATATTATGGAACCACGCTATCAACTAGGAAATATCGCTTGAAAATTTGGGATCTGTTTAAGAGCAACACATCAGCAAACAAGGTTATTCCGAATTATATCTCAGGAATTACATATAAATCTTGGAGGACCTATATATTTTGTTCGGTTACCTTTTTTGTGTTTCAGGGACATGTGTTCTGGACAATTTTCTACTATTTACTTTTGAAGGTTGGACATTCTTTTATGATCTCTAACCTGTTTATTTTTTATTCTGTAATGTTGGCCTTTTTGGTCCTGTTTATGCTTTGTATACATTTAAATGATTTTGACTAATATCATAGGGTCGTATAATAAAGTGTATAGTGTAAACTTGTAACATTGAAGTGACAAACTGCCTTTTTGGAAAACAGGGGAGATATTTGGATTTTTTGGGAAGGAGTGATTCAAACACTTCATGTATGAACATACGGGTTTCAAGTACAATATTGTGAGTCTGCTTTGACTCGTCTGGCAGCCATTTTGTAGTTCAGTTGTCTCTAACGTATTTTGGAAACATTGTTTAGGGACTTTTTTTCTTTTTTTAAGGAAATATAGTACTCTCTTTAAACAGCAGGGTATATATGGTTTATGCTTAGTATAAAATTATTGTTAGGGGCAGTTTACATAAGTTTACATAAGTTTATTTATGCTGGCATTTATTCCCAGAAAAATCAGACAGGTATCTGTTACTATATGATAATAAGTATTATTTATAGATTGTTTTTTTTTTTTAACATTCAGACCAATCGCTATTTAACATTATAAGCTGAGCATACAGGTTGGTGTTTGTCTTATTAGTTTTTGAGACATATTTTTTGGATGATACCTCATAGCGACTCAACATTAGATACCTAGTATTTGGATATTGTGATCTTTGATCCTAGGGTTGCTATTGACAGTAGTTTTTTATGTTTTAATGACTAGTTCTTCACCTTACTGTCAATTTTTGAAGTACATCATTTGTGAATTATATGGGTCGAAACATATACTGCTAACAAGACCCAAAAAAGTATATGAGCCATTGCCAGATAATTTAGGTTCTGGTTATGAAAATATTCTTTGAACAGTCGAGTTTTATATAACCTGCTTTATTTTCACAATTTCTTTCTAATCTTGAAAATTCATAATAGTTACTGTGAGATGATACATGTTACCATACTTACATTAATATAATATATGGTCATTTGAGATTATCCTTGTTGTGCTCACATTTACAACTATTATTTTATGCTCCCTAACAAGTATATTCTGAGTTATACATGACAAATTGGGTTAACTTTTGAACTGTGTTTTCAGCTGAACACTTTTTGGCCTGACATTCTAGTGTAAGATTTATATGCCCTATAATTGGAAAACTCTATGTTATATGCGATCTAGGTTGCCAGTTTCTGACCTTGCCTCTGGTTATATATTATATACTTAGTACATCAGATATATCCTTTGCTATTATATTGGATTCTTTAATCACACAAGTCTTGGAAAGTTTGACACATTTACCTAAATTTTCCCTGAATTGGATTTTGATCATGGAGTTGGACAATATATTGCAAGGGTTATGTGTTGATCGAGACGACATGGGTATTTTTGGTGTTGAACAAGTCTCAAGCAGTAATCCTGGTGAAAATACTGGTTTCAACATGACCAATGGTTGTGAATTGGCCTTCATGGAATTGGGGAAAGGATTGAAAAGCCTTAGAGCCAATATTTGGCATCTAAGGTTATTTCGTGCATATATCCATAAAAACATGGTACCCCGGGGTCTCAGGATTAAACTTAGACCCATGGTTAGTAGATCTGAAGAGAGACTAACCACTGAATGGAATCAAGCATCGCAGGAAGGATCCATGATTTTTGTCAGGATCCTGGCAGACTATTATGAGAGAGTCATTGATACTAACATCTCTGAAGTTAGGAATTTGAGTGCGGAATGTAAAAAATATGCAACCATTTCCACATATGATAGTGCAGTGGCCAAACTGTCTAAGGACTTGGCCACATTTGAAAAATTAACCAAAGATAGGAAACTTAAAAAATTTAATAGATACATTATGGATTACAAGAGGGGTTGTCCCTTTGATGTCCAGAAATCTGTGAGATTTGATGATGCTAATTTAGGAGTAACCAGAGGCAGAACCAGAAAGAGGCCCAGATCTATTTTAAAACACAGGGACAAATCTTACACTGGTACTTCGGGGGATGAGTCCTCTTACACTGACAGTAAAAACACAACCACAAATGAATCTCCCAGACGCAAATGGTCAAACTCATATGCCCCTTTAGACAAAGGGGCAAGCGGAGGGGTGGTCGTAAACACAAACGGAGAAACGTATATAGAATCAATGGAGGGGTTGATTCAAACTCTCCTCAAACAATAGCAATTGAATGTAAGAATGTGTTGAATTTATCTGACATCACTTTAACACAAACACAACTACAACTACTAAATAAAGGACTGGGTTTTGTACCAAGTTTCCTGTGTGATGATTATAATATTGTGGTAGATGTTATACAATTTTGTCGTAATCTTAACTTAAAAATATTTTTTTCAGAACAAGAATCAATAACCTATCAAAGTACTACTGATTTCAGATTTCATAAATCCTTATTTCAACCACCAATGAATAAACATGTACCTAATTTCCAACAGTCTGTTTTACGAGATTTACACTTCCCCCATGTGGAAACACATATCATGAGGGAAAATATAACCCAATTTGAAAGAACAGCATTGGACGAACTTAGAAATAATCATAACATAGCGATTCTTCCAGCGGATAAGGGTGGAGCAGTAGTTATTTTGAATATGGATGATTATATCAGTAAGGGTCTACAACAATTATCAGACAGGAAATGTTATATGCATATGAGTCTTGATCCAACTTTGAATTTTAAAAAAGACATAGACTCATTTCTTCATTTAGCAGTTGAAGAAGGTATTATATCTTCAAATACAGCCAAGCATCTCAGTGTATCAGATCCACAAAAACAAGTCTTGTATTTACTACCCAAAATTCATAAGTCTACTACCAAACCTCCAGGCAGACCAATTGTATCTGGAATAGGCTCTTTAACAGAACCACTCTTGGTGTTCCTCACGGACCAATTGAAACCACTACTTCAGCAGGTTAGAGCAAGGATAAAAGATACAACACAATTTTTACAAATTATACAGGATGTTCAGTTGGAATCCCATTGGTTAATGTGTACATTAGATGTTAAATCTTTGTACACTAGTATACCTCATTGGGCCGGTTTACAGGCCTTACAATTCTGGCTGGAAAAGACTAATCTCTACTCTCCTGGCTTTAATACACTCATCATTTGTATGGCAGAACACATACTCAATAAAAATGTTTTTTATTTCCAAGGACAATGTTACTGGCAACTCCAAGGAACAGCTATGGGAGCCTCCTTTGCCCCTATTTACGCCGATCTCTTCATGGCATATTTGGAGGAGTGTCTTATATACAATCCACAACACAATATATATATGGTGGAGATCGATATATGGCGTCGATACTTGGATGATTGTTGGATGGTGTGGCGTGCAGATTCTGGCTATCTACAAGAATTTGTGGAGTATTTGAATGATAACATCTGGGGAATACAATTTACGATAAATTCCAATTTGAATCAGATTGATTTTTTGGATGTAACGGTATATAGAAACCATGATAACACACTAAGCACTAAAATTAACAGAAAATATCCCCAATATAACACACTATTACATGCATCAAGTTTGCATCCACGCCACACCATCCGTAACACAGTTCCTTAGGATCAAACGTATCAGTTCTAACCATACTGACTTTGAGGAAGCCAAAACAGATCTCACTAACAGATTTTTGGAAAGGGGATATAATTTCTCTGACATCCATTCTGCCAGCACATGGTCTGCCAAACAAGATAGGAACACATTATTACAATATAAGGCATCACCGGATACAACATGAACATCTCAACTAAGATTTATTACTATTTGGCAGAAATCATAATACTATTAGAAGAATTTTGGATGACAACTGGAATATTTTATTAGCAAACAATTATTTAAGGGAAATATTGAGACCCAGATGCCAATTCTCTTACAGGAGAGGCAGAACTCTGGGCAATTTATTTTCACATTATAAGCACAAGGAAAGTGGAGGGGCCAAATACAAACAGTTAACACTAACAGGTGATCCACTCCTAGGTACATTCCCCTGTGGCCATTGTACTTCATGCATCCAGGTCAACAAATTGAAACAATTTACTAGTGCCAACACTAGTAAAGTATATGATCTCAGGATCTTTGGTAATTGTTCCAGTACTTGGGTTATATATCTGGCCACATGCCAATGCTCTGCATTCTATGTAGGACAAACATCACGGTCATTAAGAATAAGAATTGGGGAACACAGGAACAATATCAAGAATAAGAAAGATACTAATGCTTTATATAGGCACACAATTAAACATTCCAGTGCTAGGTTTATGTTTTCAGTTATTGATAAAATCTCTGGTGATCGTAGTAATATGCAAGGATGGCATAGTATACTTAATCAAAAAGAAAAGTATTGGATTACTAATCTGGGAGCTCTCTTTCCACATGGATTGAATGACCATCTATAAACATCAATTTTTATATTTACATAATGTCCAATCAAGCTGCTCAGGGAGAAATATAATTTTTGTTTATTTGTTTTTTAAGTTGATACTTTTGTGTAAACAATATGACATCAATAAGATTACATATGCATATATATGTATATGTAAGTATGTATGTTGACTGTCTGGTGTTAGATATATTTCTCTTGCAGCATTGATATTGTATTATTATATTTATTTATATATATATTGTAATATCAGGTTTATGATTCATTTAGTTTTTGATGTGGATATATTTTTTGTCTAAACAATATCACTTTACTATGTTGACAATTTGTATATTTATGTATACATATGTGTGAGTATATATATATATATATATATATATATATATATATATATATATATATATATATGTTTGTATTGTGACTCCTCTGGTCCTTGTAATATTTCCTATACAGTACCTTTATGTACATTACTTCCTGTATATTAACATTAGCCTCATGGATTTAGTCAGTATATTGGATATGTGCAACATTTGTTTGCATATAGATTTGATTATTACAATCATTATTTGTTATTTTTCCTATATATTTTTGTATTGATTAACTATGCTTACTAATACTTCTATTTTCTATCTTTTTATTTTTTATTTTTTGGTTTTATATTTTCATTTAATAAGTTTCTTTTGGCATATATATATGTTATCATATACATTATGTATTCAACCCTTTTGAGTGGATGATACCATGTTGCTATTGGCTGGGGTAACACATAAATATTCATGAGATTTTTTTCTGCAGTTAAAATTTATCACACTGAAGAAGGCTGTTTGCTGAAACTGGTTTGTGTTGTTTGCTGTTTCAGGGCACTAAAGTGTTCTGAATATTTCATCATATTTTCAATAAAACAGAATGTGTCTGTTTATGCTGGCCTCTTGTGTTGTTTAACTATTTGGTTTGGCCGAGCATTCCATACGTGCGGGGACTTTGGTTCTTTCGAATGGTATCAAAGGCCTTTGCCAGATCGAGGTAGGCTGTATGATCTGCCTTGCCCTCATCCACAGCTCTGGTAACAGAATCAAAGAAGTCAACCAGGTTGAGCAGTTGAGCAGGCATGATCTACCTTTCACAAAACCAAATTGCATGGGATCTAGAGTTTGGAGATTCCCTATATTCTTGTTAATTAGCTCCATGATGATGCGCTCCATAGCCTTACATATCAGACTTGTCAGGCTAATGGGGCTATAATTCTTAGGGTCTGTAGTCACTCCCCTTTTAAGGAGATGGATGACTGTAGCAGTGCACCATTCGGTAGGGACAAAGCCTGAGGTGAGGCTGTGACTGAACAGGGCACACAGATGTGGTGCCATTTCACTTTGTAGTTCATGTAGAACACATCCAGGGATATTGTCAGGTCCCATGGAAGTTGTATTCTTGGCCTTGGACAATGCAGCTTTAACCTGTGCTGCAGTAATTCTGGGTGCCTGGCATTCCTCTGGTATTGTGATTGGTCCTTTAAGTGGTGGGGGAGGTAAAGTTGGCACTGAATCTGTCAGTCAGTATGTTGGCAATATCTGTTGGCTCAATATAGAAGGTACCATTGTGCAGTAAATCAGAGCAAACCTGGGTATTACTGTGGAGATTCTTGACATAACTATAGAAGGCTTTGCGGTTGTTTTTAGTGTCTGTCACAATTTTGCCTTTATACCTGGCTTTAGAGGTATTGATGAGGGATCTCAACTTTTTGTTGAGGCTAATAAGGGAGTTTTTCCAGTTTTGGGACTTCACCTTTTTCTGCAACAGTTTCTTCCTTCTATTGTAGAGTTTATTAATGGCAGGGGCCCACCAGATTGGCTTCCTTTTTTTTTGGAGGAAAGTGTCTTGGTTCTGCTCCAAAAAAAGGAAGCCAATCTGGTGGTTCCAAAGGGGTACTTTTTTAATTTGTTGTTTTTGAACAACCTTTTAAATTATTTGCATTTTCATGAACCAAATGTGGTCCTTCACTCAAAAAAGACTGAATTACCAGGGGATCAATAATGTTTCCAACATCCCTGATGGCACCATTGTCACACCATAGCTCTACAATAATGTTTCCCTTTAGTATCATTATTACATTTGATGATATTAATAAGACAAGTATTCAAAACGGATTGGTAATAAAAAGGTCTTTCAGAAATTATTTCTTTCAAAACCTTCTCTATCAAATGACAGGGGTACTTTCCGTCACTAAACATCTTACCAACAATATTCAGTTCTTCTAAAAACATGTAATCATCTGATATTAACCATGAATGTCTGACCATTTGTCTCTTCAGGACATTTCTTTTCTGCAATGGTGGATGATAACTGATATAATGTAATATAGATAGAATATGTTTCCTTTCTATGAATAGCAGCTGAAAATATTTTAGGATCCCTATTCCTGTAAATCTTAAAATGCAAATTGCAGATTTGATGTGTATTAAGTTTCCCTTAAATGTCAAAAAATTCTAGATTCATTAATGCATTGCAAAAAAATAAATTAGTGTAGAATCGTCTCCTGACCATAAAATAAACATATCATCAAGAAAATCTAATTGTAGTTTAAGATAGTAAGAAAATCTGGAAGAAAAAATATATATTTTCTTCCCACCAGCAGAGCGCAATATTATTAACAAACAGAGGAGAAGAAGCTCCCATTGCTACTCCTGTAATTTGTTTAAAAAATCGTATTCAAAACTACAAAGTTGTTTGACAGAACAACTTCCATACTTTCCACCAACATGTTATAGACTCTTGTTTGAATTCAGCATTGTGTAGCTCTTTCAAGAAATGCCATGTGTCTTTCAACATATATCCTTTGTTATGAAAAAGATCATTTAAACAATAATCTGCATATTTAGCAACTGATTCCATTGGGGGGATCTAAACTAAATCTGTGAACCTTTGGAATGCCAAATATACTAGGGATAACTGGTTTAGACACCTTCAGGTATTCAAACAATATTTTATCAAAACCCCACTCAAATTGCAATCTATTTTGTGGTAAGTAATATTAATTTTGTTCCTGGTATCTTCCCCAAATAATTCATTATTGTTTAAATAATCAAACATATTTTTTTGTGAGTAAAGGAAACTGTCCATAATCACAGCACCCCCACCCCCAGTCTGGCTTCATAATCTTATAGAATCGTTAATGGTTAACATCAGTTGTCTCTCATCATGGATTAAATTAAAGAAAATAAAATTATTTTCTTTTCAACCTTAGAAGCTAATTTCCTTAGGTCTCTTTTATAAGTTTTATCAAATGTGGCCAAAAATGGAGCCAAGGGATGATTAAATGTACTGTATCCGCTTAATTTTCTATCAAAAATATCAGTTGTTTCAGAATCTGTAAAATGAGGAGATAAATTAAGTTTACATACATACAATTTTAAATCTCTTGAATGTCCAGCTAAATTAAAATTAAATTAAAGAAGCAAATTTAAAACCTTTCTAAAAAAGATCACCAGTAATTGCGGTTATGTCCAAATAACTGTAACTGAATAGTTTAAACCCCTTAAAATCATAACCATTACCTTGGATTGCAGGGGGATTGTCTGTTGTTAATTCCACTTCTGACCCCTGTCCCTACCTTTTTGGCTTGTGCTGTAAAGAAATATTTTGGTCAAATTGTTGTTGTTCCAATTTTTATATCCTCTCTTATCCTGATTCACATTGCATCTTTTGTTTTGCAACCTCATTGAATGTTGTGGGATGTCTGTGTCCTCTAAAAAACATTATCCCCTCTACTAGTGGCAGCGGTAAAATCCTTATCAGTCACATCATTGTTGTTAACCTCACAGTTAATCTTTTGTATTTACCTTTGGTCTTGTTAGGACATAGATAAGCTGTTTTATTGGAATAGTCGTCAAAATCTCACTTTGATTTTTTTTACTCTTTTCTCCTTTTAACATTGTCACATTCTTTCTCAACAATGTCAAACACCCTAAGAAAGGTGTCTTCCATTGGTTCAAACAATAAATTGCTGGTCATTTCCTCTTTTCAGATATAATATACTCTTCTAATTTCTTCATTTCTCTCTCATTGTTCCTTGTTAAAGTTGCCTTCAGTTCCAACACAGTATGGTCAAATAGCTCCAAAAATTCACCATGCAAAATGGAATCTTGTTGCAGCCCACTAGTGTATTTATATATATTTACAAACCTTTTGAAACCTCACTTTACCAAAATACTTGCACTGAAAAAGTCGTCAAGTTGTAGCTGCCTATATTTACTCAACCATTACTTATATTTGTAAATCTTTTCTTTGAGTGTCTTAGAATGCATTGTTTCCTAACACCAATATCTCTATTGAGATGAAAAGTCTTACCAAACCAAGTATTCATCTCCAGGGGCCATTTATTTGAAATGCTTCACTGTTTATGTTTAGCTCCTTGGTTTAACAATTAGTACTCTGTCCCAATGTGTTTTCACTTCCATGTACCAAGCAATCCTTATTCTGAGTATGTTGAGCCAAAGCCATCCCTGTGTTGCTTAAAGTCATGTCAGTGTGATCCTTTGTTACATCCAAATCTCTTGCATTACTGGATGCTCTTAAAGCACCCTTCAGTTTAACTGAAACTTGTATTAGAAGGCCTACTAACACCAAAAGCTATGTCTGAGACAGAAGGGATCCACAAGATGCCTCAGGAACACATCATACAGATTAATTTTTATCAAATAATATCTGTGACATTCTACCTACAAGGGAATACTACAAAAAACAACAAAAATTAACTTGTACCACACCACACACATGATTGAAAAACAAAAATGTGGTTGCTGGAAACAGTCAAAGGATTTTAATTTAAAAAAAAGAGATTTTATTCCACATTAACTTCAGAACTACATCATTTTGAGTATCTGGGGTAGGGTAAAAAACAAGACACCAGGGATGACTTTTATAGAAAAGTACAGTACAAACACTAATGACAATACGGGGATTAGATGGTGGGGGTGACGCAGTAAACCACTAGTGCTTAATAGATATGTGCTGAAATGGCATTTAAATAACAACAGGGGTTGGGGAACCACAGGAGAGCAGATAGAGAAGGGTCTAGTAAAGGAAATCTAGTGTTTGGAGGGAATGTGGTGTGCGTTTATGTGTATGTTTTTGTGTTCATTTTGGTTACTTGTGTGCATAACAGAATGATTGGGGTGAGCAATGAAACTGTCTATATGAGCAGCAGATTACTATTAGTAAAGTAAGTTCAAGAGACATGACTAAAATCTCTCTGAATCAAAAATATACATGTTATCTGTGAAGGGTCTTTCTAGTATGAGTTGTGCCTTAATGACTACCTATGTATATCATTAAAAGCCTAGAAAATAAATCCTTTTCTAAAGTTCATTACAGCATCAAGCAGGGCAACGCAAGGTATACCTGTGGAGAATTTGAGGGTCACCATCAATTATTTTTATTTCTTCCTTGAAGGTTGGTGACAACAGTGCTACTCTGTTTGACATGAAGTGGAAATGTATTACAGGGGTAGGAATATATTGAGATATGACTCTATCATGCCAGGATGTCTTATTTGCCTTACTTGCCTGTTGATGAATATTTAAGTCTTTCAACCTGGTTACTTGAGGAAATATTTGTTCTGCAATTGACAAGGAGGTCAAGAAAGGTCAGATCTTTCATGGCTCAAAAGGCTTGACACCGATCAATATGGAGGAGTCTATGAGACTGAGTACACAGAGAAGGCAACCAGTCTGTCCGAATAACTGAAAAGCTTTAGGCAACTGATCCTTTTAGTTATTAACATTTGTGGTCTCATCAGCAGAATGGTCTGGAGCTGGGATGCAGGATCTGAATTTCTTAGACATTTTAAAGCCTTGTCAGGTTTAATTCCGGTGGCTGTCAAAAAGGTTAATTACTAGAAAATGAAAATCAAAGTCTACACCAACCATATTTGAAATAGTGAATATAGTAACAGAGATAAAAGAAATGGAACTAGAATCTTTAAAAAAGGTTAGGAGCAAACCACACAGAAAAAAGTAAGGCAATTATGGGGAAACTAAGTGGAGAATAATGTCTTGGAGAAGGAATGAGGTTCAAGGAAAGGTTAGTGGACTTTACAATGTTGGACTGACAGTGAATGTCAGAAACTTATATGTGATGTATAATGTTTAGAACTGAGAATATGCCAACATGTTTGTTTTCATTTATATAAATGACATGAGTGATAATTCAATAAAGATGATTAAAAATAAGTTAAATGGTCTCATTAGACCAACATACACAAAAGGGACATAATATTCAATAATGTATCTAGTAAGAGTTGAGTAAAATGAAGGTAACACTTTCTTTGGATCTAAAGGAGATGCTTTTAAAATCAGATCAGTAAGAACTAATATAAAGACATCGGGTCTACTACTAATGCCCGAAACGACGATTTCCCGACAGAAAACTCACCGACGCCAGATGACCGACAGGTAAGTGTACCGACAGGGTGATTTGCCGACAGCGGAAAGACCGACAAGGGAATGTGCGATCGCGACGCGGTAAGTGTGCGATGGTGACGGAGTTAGGAGCGGTCAGGTAAGTGCTCGAGATTGTGGGATGTCGGGTTAGGCTGTGGGAAAGGTGAGTGTGTTCGTGGTCGGAGGTATGGTTCGGGTAAGGTAAGTGTGTGCTAGTGAGGGACTGTAGTTTAGGGACGGGTTAAGTGAGTTAGGGTTAGGGTGCAGGTAGGTGAAGTGTGCGTTAGTGTCGGAGCTTGGGCTAGGGGTGGGTTAAGTGAGTTAGGGTTAGGGTGCAGGTAGGTGATGTGTGCGTTAGTGTCGGAGCTTGGGCTAGGGGTGGGTTAAGTGAGTTAGGGTGCAGGTAGGTGATGTGTGCGTTAGTGTCGGAGCTTGGGCTAGGGGTGGGTTAAGTGAGTTAGGGTTAGGGTGCAGGTAGGTGAAGTGTGCGATAGTGTCGGACCTTAGGGTTAGGGTTTGGGTCAGGGCTAGTGTGTATGCTATGTAGTGTCGCGTGTTGTTTACGTTCCGTGTGTCGGTGTAATGGTGTTCGGTGTAATGGTGTTCGGTGTTTTGCGTTGTCGGGTTTGTGTGATGTCGGTCATCTGGCGTCGGGGAGTTTTCTGTCGGGGAATCGTTGTGTCAGTAATTAGTAGTAGACCCAAAGACATCATGGTCAAAAATAAGGAACTATTAACAGGACCACATAGATCCTTTATAGCAATGTTAGATTAGGTGGTAAGTCATCTGTATGGTAAGATATGGATATTTTGTTTACCAAAATGAATTATAATGCATTTGAAACCATTTGTACAAATTGCTAGTGCAGTGTAATCCATGTTTAATCAACTGAAACTCAGGAGAGGAACAAATAACACTAATTTGTCTGCAAAATTGGATAACCATGGGCTAGTAGTTTTGGTTTGAAGGTTTTGAGAAATACATGCCAAACTGGAGTGGGAACAACAGTGAAATATTTATCTAGCTATACATCTATATATGTATATCTATAGATCTATCTATATCTATATCTATATATAGAGAGAGATAGATCTGTATATATATTTATATACATAAATATATATCTAGATTCAAAGAAGTATTACCTTCATTTTACTCAACTCTTATTAGACACATTATTAAATATTATGCCCCTTTTGTGTTTGTCCAAAGAGTCTACTCAACTTATTTTTTAATCATCTTTATTGTTTTAGATGTGTGTGTGTGTGTGTGTGTGTGTGTGTGTGTGTGTGTGTGTGTGTGTGTGTGTGTGACATGTGTTTATTTATTTACTTGCTGAAGTGACACCTGTAACTCTAACCACACAGGTTAAGTCAGATATCCAGTTATCCATTTATAACACAACATATGAATGTATTTTCTTATTTAAAAGTCTAAAATATTTCATGTATGGGGAATAGAGTCCAAGGCCGTGACCATGTCCTAATATGATAAATAGTGAATAACCACTATCCACTGCTTCTGTGAATTTTATAATAAGGTTAGAGGTAGAACCTGATTTGACAAAGCCAACCTGAAGATTGTTGAGCTTTCAGTGTGTCAGAATGAATCAGCTCAGAGATAATATGTTCCACACTTTAAATATCAGGCTGATGAGAGTACTGTGCCTATATTTCCCAGGGACTGTGGCTATATCATCCTTGTTTAACATCATTACAGTGGCTGTTTTCTAGGTTTCATGAGTATAACTAATAGAGAAGTTTTAATAAAGCTGATTAATTAGGGGTTCAGATATGCCATATTTGGTACCGTCAATCAGGTAAACTGGTATGTTATAAGGGTCCATGGAAGAGGTATTCTTAATTTTTGATAGGGCTCACCAGACTTGTTCCATAGTAGGTATAGGGGTGATTGGGACTGTGGGATTTGTGGAACAGTTTATAACTCCGAATTTGAGCTAACTTTGTCAGCAAGAATATTTACTATTTCCTTTGAGTTAGAGTAGTAACTATCATTGTAGATGAGCTTAGAACACTACGAGATTAATGTTTTTATTGTTCTGACACAATAAAAAAAAAACGTGTAATTATTTTTTTGATTTCATAACTATTTTACATTCATATTCATCTTTGAGCTTCATAATACTAAACTTAAACTTTTTTTACTGTGTTTAAATGTGCTTTTAAGGTGTGTAGAAAGATTCCTCTTGCAAGCATTAAGATGTTTATGTCTCTTGTTATATGGTTTGCTTATATGAGCATTTATATTTGGTACTGGTAGGGAATGACTTATCAATACAGCTATCTAAGATGATATAGCCATCAGACACTTATTCAATAGACTTAATAATGAGTTATTTCTGAGGAAGCTAACGGCAGAATTTATTTACATCATCAAATAAATGAAGATTTGCTTTTGAGAAGTCCTTAAACACATATGTGTTTGCAGTAAAAGTACCCCAGATTTAAAGGAAAATTTCACTTATTACGGTCTGATAAATGAGGGAAGATGATATGCATAAAATGTGCTAAAAGTTTCTATATTCATGAGTAAAAGATCAGTAATTTGTAGGAAAATTAACCATATGGACAAGGATATTAGCATTTGTAATGTTGAGGACACCATGCTCATACCAACAACTAGTGGTGTATATTATCCAATTTGTTGATGAATAGCTGAAGTCCTAAACTAGAAAGATATTAGGAATAATGGAGATTTTATTTCAAACAGCATAAAAGGTATGTTGTAAATAACCATTAGGTTACAATTAGTGTTGCTTATAGTGAACTGGACATTAAGGAGCTTAAATTTCAGGTTTCAAGGAGTCAGTCATGTGGTGGTAATATTCATGAAAAATACTAATACTCCTTTGTAAATCCCAATACTTCTAAAGATACTATTAAGTACTAAACCTAAGAATCCAGGAAGTGCTTTTATCACTTAGAGATGTGTTCAGGTTGCAGGAGGGCCTCAGATTTGAGCAAACCTTTGTTAAGACTCCTAGTACTGAGTAATGTTGCCTTAATGCATTCTGATTTACATTTACTTCAATGGTATGTCTGACAGAGTTTCAGTCAGTAAGACTGAATGCTCATGAGTGAAACAGCAAGGTTTGCAAATCTGCTCTTATCTACTGTTGGGTGATCTTGGAGTTGGAGTACCCTTGGGGATGTTTCTGGAAGGGGAAGCCCCCTATGGACAAGGATATTAGCATTTGTAATGTTGAGGACACCATGCTCATACCAACAACTAGTGGTGTATGTTATCTAATTTGTTGATGAATAGCTGAAGTCCTAAACTAGAAAGATATTAGGAATAATGGGGCTTTCATTTCAAACAGCATAAAAGGTATCTTGTAAATAGCCATTAGGTTGTAATTAGTATTGCTTATGGTGAACTGGACATTAAGGAGCTTAAATTTCAGGTTTCAAGGAGTCAGTCATGTGGTGGTAATATTCATAAAAATACTAATACTCCTTTGTAAATCCCAATACTCCTAAAGATATTATTAAGTACTAAACCTAAGAATCCAGGAAGTGCCTTTATCACTTAGAGATGTGTTCAGGTTGCAGGAGGGCCTCAGGTTTGAGCAAACCTTTGTTAAGACTCCTAGTACTGAGTAATGATGCCTTAATGCATTCTGATTTACATTTACTTCAATGGTATGTCTGACAGAGTTTCAGTCTGTAAGACTGAATGCTCATAAGTGAAACAGCAAGGTTTGCAAATTTGCTCTTATCTACTGTTGGGTGATCTTGGAGTTGGAGTACCCTTGGGGGTGTTTCTGGAAGGGGAATCCCCCTCCCCTAAAAAATATTGTTTTTTTGTTCTTTTTACTCTATTTGATCTTCTTAGAGTCCCACTAAAAAGATCAGTGTTTTTGTTATATATTCTGTCCATTTGGTAAATGAGACACTTTTCCATCAGACAAATCTATATCCAAAAGTGGTACTATGGAGGCAGCAAAATCTTTATCCCGAATGCAAAAGCCATAGTAAGAAAGGTATAGACCATCCTTAGGAAAGCAAAATGACTTTCCAACCATTTCCTCCCAAGGTGATACATACTGCATCCCCCCTAGAATGACTTCGGGTACATAGCTAATTATTAAAGTCAGTTAACTTGTCTTTATATTTCTGCATCATTCTCTGTCATGACAAAATGCTATTTAAGATAAAGTTATTTCCTGCCTTAGACTTATGGAAAGAAAGATCAATCATACCCTTCTGCTTGCCCTTCTGGGTTAAACACCTAAGACCATTCAGTTAAACATAAACCATTGTGATGACATAATCAGTTTTGCCAGGATGGCTAGATCCAAGAGCCCTTTTTACATTCTGGATCCTGTCTCCAAAAAGAGAGCTTACCATTCTACTTTTCTTATCTAGCATGGTAAGGGTAGTGTCTGGATGACTGCCAATAGAGTGACCTATTATGAAAACATTGCTGTAGGTATATGCATTCTCATTGGTGCTAAGAACTAGGGCTTAGAGTCTATACTTCAAGACTATTAGAGGTTATGTGTATTGGGTGTGCACATGCTGGGTAAAAGTGGGTTTGCCTAAAGTTTCTTAGTCCTTAGTTTGAGAGGATTATACAGTGATCTTTTAACAACCTCAGTGCATATGGGTGTAGTGGAGGCCACGTTGTACTGTAGGTGTGTGTGTGTGTGTGTGTGTGTGTGTGTGTGTGTGTGTGTGTGTGTGTGTGTGTGAATGTGTGTGCGTGTGTGCATGTGTGTGTGTATGTGTGTGTGCATGTGTATGCACTTGTGTGTGCGTGTGCGTGCATGTGTGTGTGTGTGTGTGTGTGTGTGTGTGTGTGTGTGTGTGTGTGTGTGTGTGTGTGTGTGTGTCTGTGTGTGTGTGTGTGCGCATGTGTGGTGTGTGTGTGTGTGTTGCTTGCTAAATGTGTTGTGAGATGAGAAGGTAACCTAAAAATTTAAAACGTACTTACATCTCTCACATTTTGAAACCTTGTTAGGCAGCAGTATGAGGTAACTGATATATTACTTCAACATGCCTTCTGCTATCAGCCTGACTACAGAATGGGCAAAACTAGATTTAGCTTTTGAAATAGCTGTTGCAATCAAGGCGGTATAAGAAAGAAGAATATAAAAGAAAGGTATAAAATGTTATACTACCAATGTATATAATTTATTTGTACTAAATGTGATTACAATTTTGTTATGCAATATTGTTCATAGGTTTATAGGTGTATAGTAGTCTAATGGCCCTGGAGGCTTTACAAGCCTAGCCCATAGAAGTGTACATAATTTTACATTTTTCTTGTTGTTTTTACTGTACTGAGGAGCTTTTCTCCCTGGGCCTCCACTGAAAACGGGATCTTCATAACCCAGTGGACTTCTCCGGTTAACAAACTGCAAATAAATAAATAAAGGTTTAGATGAGAAAAATATGATAATATGTGATGTGACTAAAGGGAAATTATAACATGTAACTCTTGTAGATTCTGGGCAAGTAATAGTGGCTATATTCAAAAATAAATGCAAAAGTGATACCAACATGTAGCATCAGTAAACTAATCAGTAACAAGATGCAAACCTACTTTTCTAAAAAGAATAAAGGGACCTCACTTCAAAAGTTTGTAATATCACCTAATATATGTTTGTCAGATTTTTGTCTTTCCTGTCATTCTAATCAGTTATGTAATCAATTCATGCATGTATATCCTTATATTTTTTATTTCTGAAATATATCTGAATGTATGTATTCTGGAGCTTTTATCCCCAGGTCTCCTGTAAAAAGGTCACCTAACTCAATTTGACTTTCCCAGTAAACACAAGCAAATAAATAAATACATAAATAAATAAACTTAAATCAAGTAGTCCTACCCAGTAGTTTTAACTGCAGTAACTAACATCGATAGCTTTATTTTTAGGAATATGTGAGCAATTAGTACAAGCTACAGTACAGAAACAGCAATGATACAAGGTGAAATCAAGTACAATCAGTAGCTAAAATAATAAGTTATTCTGTCTCTGTTAAAAATGTAGCAGCAATAAACAAGCAGAAGTCTGGCCCATTGGATCCAAGTATAGCAAACAAATCAATTAGCACAAGCCAAAATATATAAACACACACACACACACACACACACACACACACACACACACACACACACACACACACACACACACACACACACTCGCACACACACACACACACACACACACACACACACACACACACACACACACACACACACACACACACACACACACACACACACGCACACACGCACACACACACACACACACACACACACACACACACACACACACACACACACACATACACACTGCGGTGGTGCAGTGGTTAGCATTGTCGCCTCACAGCAAGAGGCTCTCCCGTTAGATTCTAGGCTGGTGTGCCTTCTGTGTGGAGTCTGCATGTCCTCCTCATTGTTGAGTGATGTCTAAAGACATGCAGGTAGGTCCATGCATGAATGCGTGTGCCTTCTTTAAAGGTTGGGCATCGGGCTGGCAACTCAGCACCGTAAAAATCCACTGCCAATTATTATCAGACTGGAGTTCCGCTGTGGCGACCCCTAACCGGGAAAAGCCAAAAGACACACACACACACACACACACACATATATAAATATATATATATATATATATATATATATATATATATATATATATATATATAGATATATATATATATAGGTCGACTTTGTAATTTCAAAATACTGAAATTTCAAAATTCAGTATTTCAAAATCACAAAGCCGAAAACCCAACCATAACTCACAACTTCGAAAACACACAACCGCGAAATTCAAAATCCCATAATTATGCTACACATACAGTACACACATAAACATACACACAAATCCCCCCACAACAAAACAAACTCATCTAAACTATGTATAAGCAGGGGTCAAACCCCCCTGCACCCCCCATGTGGGGGGCTGTGCTCCCCACACCCCCTACTTATATATTCTAACTCTGAGATCGCACAAACAAAAACACAAATGGAAATCACACGCACACATCTTACAGTCCCTCAAACACACATGTAACAGTCACAACACACAATTACACACACTAAACCTCTAACCAACATACTTACACACACAAACTTACCAAAATTAAACCCAAACATCCACACACTGTACCGCCAGAAGCAGAAATTCAAAATATCCATGCTTCGGTATTTTGAATTTTGTGCTTCTGCCAGTTTCAAAAATGTGAGTCTGCGGCTTTGTAGGTTTGAAATACTGAATTTCAAGATTTCAGTATTTCAAAATTACAAATATATATATATATATATATATATATATATATATATATATATATATATATATATATATAGATAGATATAGATTGATACGGCTATAGATATATATAGATATAGATATACCACATAATGTAAGCAATACTATCTACTGTAGTAGTGGGGTCTATATCATAATGTCGAATGTTGACAAGTTCGAAGCACTAAACCTTGAACTTGAAAGTTTGAAGTGCAAAAACATTGAAACGTATAACGGAGTTCGCCATAGAGTGCTGGAAGGGAAGATTTCCCTTTACTGCACTGTAGTGCGATCTTGGAGTTGGTCATTTTAAATAGCGCGGGTGCAGGGGGGCTTGCCCCCCTACATAGAGCATTTTTTTGTTGTTGTTGCTTGTTTGGGGTTTTGAGTGTTTTTTTTTTTTGACATTTGACGTTTTTAGACTTTAAACTTTCAAGTTCGAAGTTTGAAGCTCCGAACTCGTCAGCATTCGACAATCTGATATAGACCATAGTAGTGTAGATCAATATACCAATTAGTAAAAAGAAACTATATCACAACACCAGTGATAAAAAAATAATATCATCAATACTTTGCAACATTTCAAAATTATCTGAAATATTACTAGCAACAGTACAGATATTAATGGTATTGAACAGCAATGAAACAACAACAAATGCAATATTATTAAACACAGTATCTCTGCTGCTGACAAAAGAACTGTGCTAATTTTAGTGCAGTCAGTAAGTTAATAACTGAAAAAGGAATCACAAATTTCCAGTGTGTGCAATATGACAACAGTAAAACCAATCACAATACCAAAGCTAAGGTGAGATAGATAAGACAATGAAATGTATATGAGCTATAACAAGGATACGTTGATTACCTTTACCAGTATTAGACTCATCACTTGTACTGGCTTGCCAGTAGAGTACAGCAATGTGATGATCTGAGCAACCTGGGCAAACCTCTGGATATTTAGAGACTGTAAGCTTCCAACCCACAGAACACAACCAATCAAAATTTAGCCAGTACTCCTATAAAACTTGCCAACCAAAAACAGGCACTCAGATCCTTCACTCGAGGTCAAGCTCAAGTAGATGCCACGTGGAAGCCTCTAAACTGCAGACCAGGTTATAGGAAGCTGATGCTGACCTTGTAGACCATTCATTCTGAAAGAACATAGATGGACAAGGTTTTGTGGTCTGCTTTTCCTATGTGCCCTCTTTCTCTGCGGTCTCCTGTTATTTTCTCTGGATTGTGCATTGCAGTACATTTTGTAGATGCAGCATGGCCCTTACAAGGACTATAGTCTATGTTACTAGTATTTATTTGAGAAGAAAGAGATAAACAGGTTAAATAATACATGCTAATCATACCAGAAAAAAGGGGTTGCTGTTGAAACTGCTGTGATAATCACAATGGTTTCAATGTAGCACCGCAAAAGAACAGGGTCATTCATAATTTTGTGCAACAAGCAATCTTCCACCATATAATACACAATTATTCTTGGGAAAGAAGCAAAGCAGGTCTTGATGTTATATTCCAAATTGGTGTGAGAAGTAAGATTTCAAATCCAAAAGTGGAAATGCATTTGAGAAAACTGGTTATCAGTGTGCATGTCAAGAATTGATTGCACAGGGGACCTAATCAAAATTTAGACTTTGGTCATCAAGGGAGCAGACTTGCAAATAATGGTGCCATACATTAGAAATACTTTGCAATTAAAGTAGCAAAATATAGAGACTGCCTTCATAGAAACAACACACCTCAGTAAGAACTAGATGTACAAATCAAAGAAGGGGAAACTATTATGTCCATCATAGGTTACTGCAACAGTATATACTCAGCTTGTAAAAAACATGAAAACACAGACATAGACAGAGTACAATGTCAGTTAACACAACAGGAAGCTGAAAAGTCAGTCAGTGAAGTAAAATTCCAAAACTGATGAAATAACAATAAAGAAATGACATACTTTGAAGTTAAACCAATGTCTTAATGGTGAAACATAAAAGCAGGGTTAAAAATCAGAATAGCTATTTGTTTTCAGTATTTCTTCATATTAGCATACATATCTATAGGCAGGCAATGAAAACAGGAACAACGGCACTTGAAAAGTAAATACATCTAATCAAAAACCTTGGTGTCTAATTAGCATAAAAGTGAATACCAAATAGCACAAAACTTCTCCTGCTTCCAGTATGAATATGGGAAACTACTCAGAAACATGTTTAAATAAAGAGTGAAACAATTACAGAAAATATAAGCACATTATCAAAGATAGTGAAAAATTAGTACACTCTAATAAAGTGTATTGCAAACTTTGTTTTATTTTTGCTTCTGAAAAAGATAGTTGTAGGATGTGTGTCTTTATTCTTTAAGTTAGTGGTGCCACTATTATATTGGTCATGTAGTATTTTGTGTGTACTAGACAAACTTAAAAATCATCTGTGATGTGAGATACTCAGAATATTATTTGAAAGCATGAATCAAACCTGAAAACAGAGACATATCTCCAAAACTAGATATATCATGTGCAGGGGTAAATCAGGTCTGAAAATAGGAATGCTCCTCCAAATTGGGGACAACTGAGATATCTGGAAAATAGTCCTTAAAGAAAAAAAGGCAAGATTTACTAAATGTGGGCTACAGTTGTGCTTGCGATAATGGGATAATATTGGTCAATTCACAACACATTCTAATAGACCTGCAAAAACTGAAATGTCATGCAGCAGTGCATGTTAATGGCATCTACTGAAGATTCCTTATATACCTGAGTGAAAAACAAGCATTGCCACAAACCAAACATTTTGACAAATCACAGAAATTGAATAAAAGTTCTGTTTGTAAGAGAAAGGCAAATAGGATGTTAGAGAATTCTGAACAAAACCAAAGACAAACACCACAAATCTCTAGCCACAGAAAGACAATTGCCTGAAGTGGAGAAAGCATATGGTAGGACTAACAGAAAGCTTTAGACATCATTTTACAACCTGAAAACATTCACATGTATCCTTTTGGCAAACCACTGAAAACTTTATTCTGCAACCTCAAATCAGAATCATCTTGCATGACTAAGATAAGGTCCTTAAGACTGCAGCCATATATGTTCACAATGCAGAATCAAAAAAATAAATTTAAAAAAGCCGATTAACTGTGCAGATGTTATAGACTTTAGACATAAAAGGGTGGGAGGCATGCTTGAGTTGCAGATTACTATGTTGGTATGACTGCTAAATATTTCTGACCAAGAACTTTGACTCTGTGAGACCCAGAGATTAAAGCAGGAACTGAATCATTTTACACAGGAAGAAAAATATACATCATTAGTAACACATGATACTAAATTAGATGTGTTGAACCTAGTGCAGAAATACAATGGGAGATATAAAATATGAAGAATACATAAACCTGTTTAAAAGTGGGAAAACATTTACCAAAAGGCCTTTGGTGCTCATTGTTTTAAATTAAATCAGTGGTTAGAGAAACATACATACATTGATGAGCAAAATTACTCAGCATAGTAAAGTAGTCCCCAGATGTTTTCCTTCAAATATCATAATAACAAAATGAAATGTTGGTATACAAATCCACCAAAACCACTAGAGCAAGTGACTTAAACCTTAGCACGGATATAAATAGGACTTGCTGGAGGGATAGATTTATCATTCAGAGACTCCCTATGCTGTGGAATAAAATCCTGGTCATTTGAGGCAGAGCACCCTGCTGGCTCTGTTCAAGAGAAATCTTGACCTGTGGATGGGAGATCATAGGTTTACCCCGGGAATCATCTCTGTGTCACTGCTGGACAGAGGCACAACAAACTAATGGGCACAGTATTTTTTCATATAAGGGGTGGCGTAAGCCACAAAACTTTGGGCTAGGCTTATAAATGCCTTAGGGCAGATAGCCTAGTATAAACCTATGAACCTATGAACCTGTATATTTGCTCTTCTGTATTATTACAGTTGATTATGCAAGATTGTCCATCCTAGAACAAGTATCACCTACATTCCCACTCATACCGTCCCTGTACCTGAAGAAAGTTTTGTTACATGCTGCATGCTGGTAAATAGTGGAACAGATAATGGCACTCTGTCTTATCAGATATAGTTCAAATAATTGTGTGATTGCTATGTGACTATTATGGTATGAAAGTGAGTCTTTGTTGTCACAAGGCAATGAGCTAGTTGAATTTTTTATGCCAGACATCAGTTTAGTTGTAGGGATTCCAAAAGCAAACGGGATTCTTTAAAGACAACAGATAGTATGTTATGAAGTTAGAGAAGGTTAGTTAGTTTATTTATTTATTTATGTATTCATTTAGGTAACATTTGTCTTGTGGGAAGGTCCGACTGGATCAAAATGAACCCATTTTCAGTGGAGGCCGGGGATAAAAGCCCCAGTTAAAGAATGAAATGTACAGACTTTTTAAAGAGATGACTGGAATTGTACAAACACAATATTACAAGCCGTACAAGTAATAGGTACATTGTGATAAGGAGATGACTAGACATTTTTATTAATGCAAAGCAGAATATTATAAAAAGTACAGTTAATTAGTACATTCTGACAAGGAGATGTCTAGACATTTTCATAAACACAAAACACTATTACAAGAAGTACAACTGATAGGTACATCATTAGATGTGGAGACAGTTTGACAGGATAAGGAAAGTGAAAGAGGGAGAAAGCACTAGCGAGGTAGGAGGAGAGTAGGGGAGGGGTTCATGGAAGGGAAGAATAGTAGGAGAGATGGAGGGAGAGAAATGAAGGAGAGATTAGCCCAGTCGGGGAAACTGTTAGCATGGATTAGTACATGCACACAGCCAAAAGATGTTCATGTGTTGTTTTATTACAGTTTTGAAGCCAGGTAGGTAAGTAGTAGTTCTTATACGTAGAGGGATTGAGTTCCATACTTTTGCAACATAGTGAGGGTATAGGCTTTGTCCAGCTGGTTTGGAGAGAGCGAGAAACGCTTTTTCTGTAGAACTAAGTGTTCTGTTTGGGTTCTAAGGTTTGATGATATTATTTAGAGCTGGACAAGCTAGGGGGTTGTAGACCATGTTGTGGAGTGAAATAGTTCAACATGTAGTAGCTAGTTGGGGAACTCTAGCCAGTTTAGTTTTTTTAGTGATATCCAGTGCTGTGTTCTAGTTTTTGAGTTGCTGGCAAACTTGGCCACATTATTATAGTACTTTTCCATTTTGGATCTAGAGGATCTCTGTAAGTTGGTAAGTATAGATGTGCCATCAAGCAGGGAGTGTGAGAAGAAAGTTTTGTCAAGAGTGACTTTGACTAAAGAGTTTAGGGAGTGTTTGTTTCGGTAGAGTGTGCCAAGTTTCTGATGGGCTTTCTTTATGTTTTGTTGAACATGGAGCTCAAAACATAGGTGATCATTTGTGCCAACACCTAGTAGCTTGGTGCGGTGGACTATTTCAATGGTCGTATTGTCAGTGAAGAGAATTTTGAAATAGTTTAGATCAGTAGTTTATTTATTTATTTATTTTCAGTTTGATTACCGGGGAAGTCCACTGGACCAGAAAGTGCCCATTTTCAGTGGAGGCCCAGGGAGAAAAGCTCCATAAGCAATACAATAAGGGTTGCATAATTTTAAAGGTAAAATACATGTATAAAATTCATACAGTAAGGAAATGCAGATGCATAAAATGTCCATCATAAAACACAGTTAACAGATAATAGAGAACACAGTTTACAGGTATTTCCATTCAGAGCAGCAGGATCAACTGTCTGTAAAATAAAAGATCTAAGGTTCTTGTGTTATTACACTAGAAGGGGGGGCAGCTTGCATGCAGATGTTCTAATTAAGTAAGGTAAATACTTGCTGTGCAGACAACAGAAATACTGTGATATTTACAATATTTACATACTTGGAGAAAGGTGAGAGAATTGCTTAATCAGTGACTTACAGCTTAAGTCTGTTTTAGGAGAATAGAAATATTAGTTAGAGGGAAGAGAGGAGCAAAGAGTTTGAAGAACTCATTGGGGAATTCCCTTAAATTTAGGTAGGGTGTAAGCAGGAACATTTCCATTTGGATGACAGGTATGTGAAAAGTTGGGTCTTGAAGGTTTCTGAATTTGGTATAGTCCTAAGTGAAGGAGGGAGAGAGTTCCATTTCTTGCCTAGAGATAAAGAAAGTAGAAGCTGGCCAGCAGGTCATTTGGGTTTGTGGATAGAAATTAAATTTTGGTGTTCAGATCTCAGAGATCTGTTCGGTATGTATGGGGGAAGGATGTTTTTTAAGGCTGGGCATTTATCTGGGTAAAATATTAATTTGTGAGCGGTGGTTAGTTGTAGATAGTCTAGGTGTTTAGAGAGTTCTAGCCAGTTCACAGATTGTAGGGTAAGGCAGTGATGAGTAGAGGTTTTGGATTTAGTTGCAAATTTAGAGATCTTATTATAGCAATTTTCAAGTTTGGAGGCATTGGAAGAAGTCAGATTAGTTAGAAGAGGGGCTCCATATAGTAAAGAAGGTAGAAGGTAGGTAGTTGCCAAGGTATACCTAGAGGAGTGGGACAGAAAGAGGTTATTCCTATAGAGCATACCTAACTTTTGGTGGGTTTTCTATATGTTTTGTTGAATGTGGATATCAAATTTAAGGTGTTCATCTATGGTAATGCCAAGAAGTTTTGCAAAAGGGACAACTTCTATAGCAGTGTTAGTTTGGCTTAGGACTTTGAAAGCATTTTTGTTATAAGAGAAAGCCCTGGAGGGAGGGAAAAGTAGTATTTTAGATTAATTTGAGTTGAGAGAGAGAGAGAGATGGTTTTGGTGCATCCAGTTCTCAGTAGTAGAAAATGCTATTTGGGTTTTAGTCAGTAGTTCAGGAAGGTTAGAGATGGCACAGACTAAAGTTGATTCATCAGCGAATTGGATAACTGTCATGTCAGGGATGACAGTGTGAAGGTTATTAATGAAGATGTTGAAAAGCATGTGTCCAAAGATGGACCCCTGGGGAATGCCGGTAGGTGTTATTAAGAAGGAAGTGATAGAGTTCTTCCTTCTGACAGCTTGAGATCTGTCTGACAGGTAACTGGAGAACCAGGATAGAGTATTAGGGGAGAGATTAAGGTTAGCGAGATGAAAGAGAAGGTGTTTGTGGGAAATGGTGTCAAATGCTTTAGAGAGATCTAGGAGTACTGTGGATACTAGGAGTCCAGAATCTCGGGCTCGATTGACTGTTTCTAGGAAGGATAGTAGGGCAGTTATGGTGCTGTGCCTGGGGCAGGAGCCATGTTGGGTGGGTGTTAGGAGTTGATTCTGGGTTAAAAAAGGCATAAGTTGGAGGTGGACACATTTTTCTAGAATTTTGGATATTGGAGAGAGTAGGGCAATGGGGCGGAAATTGGAAATATTGGTGTTTTTGCCTCCTTTATGAAGAGGAAGAATGTAGGCTGAGTGCCAGAGATTGGGTACATAAGACCCTTTTAAGGATCTATTTATTAGGATACGGATTGGGAGAGCAATACCATCAGCAGCACATTTGAGGAAGGAGGAGGGTATGTTATCAGGGGCATTGGAGCATGGCTTTAATTTGGATATGAGCCTTTTTATAATAATGGTTGAAATTGGTTTGAGCTGGAAATTAAGTGGACAGTTATTAGGGTTGTTGGGTGTTGAAGAATGAGAGTTGTGTGGATTGTTGTTTGGGAAAGTTTTGGTTAGGTTAGCTATGGATTCTGTAAAGAATGAGTTGAAATGTGAGCTCATTTCAATGCCAGTTATACTTGGGTCAGGGCAGGGATTACTCCTGGACCCTGGACGGAGAAGAGAATTAACTGATTTCCAGAATTGTTTAGGGTTCTTATTATTGTTGGACTGAAGCTTATTGTAGTATTTTTTTTGTCCATGGTGATTAGTTTTTTTTACATGGTTGCGGAGTTGGGTGTATTGGAGCAAGGTAGTAGGCATTTTATTCTTCTGGTAAAGCTTCCAGGATTTGCCCCTGTGGTGCATGATTTGTTTTTGTTTCTTTGGACAGCCAAGAGCAGAATTAGCTTTGACTCATTTGTTTCTTAGAGTGGCTAGGGAGTTAAGAGTATTTAGGAAGACAGAGTTGAAATATTCTACAGCTTTGTCAAGGGGAAGAGTAGTTAGGATTTTCCAATTCATTTGTTTAAAAATGTTTGAGAAAGTTGTGGAGTTGAAATTGCTAAGATTACGAGTTGGAATGTAATGGTGTTGATAGTGGGTTGAGTTAGCTGAGCAATGAATGAAAGCAGGGAGATGGTCACTAAAGGTGTCTGGGATAGTGCCAGAGTGAATTATTTTGTTTGGATGGGTGACTAGGATCCAGTCTATGATGGATCCTGGGCTATGAATTTTGTTAGGACGGGTGGTTGAGTGGATTACTTGGGTGAAGTTGTAGAGGATAATGGATAGGGAGGGAGAAGGAGTGTTGATTTTATTCCAATCAATATTAATGTTGCCTAGAATGTAAGTTTCATACTTTATTTCAGTTGAGGCCTAATACAGAATATTTTCAAGGGTAGGGATGTTGTCGCCTAGGGAGATATATAGGGAAATAATGCAGATATTCTTATGTTTATTCAATCTTAGGAGACTTGCATTTAGTTCAGTAATTTTGAATTGTGGAGTTGGGATTTGAAGAGGGATTAAGGAAAGAAGGTTAGTATAAATTAGAGCAGAGCCATCACCTTTTTTATTTAATATTTTTGTGGATATGGAAACCAGGGGATAAGATTTCAGAGTCCATGATATTGGCTTTTAGCCAGGTTTCGGAGATGGCTAAGGTGTCACGTTGGTTGTGGTTAATCCAAGCTTGTACTTGGTGTACTTTGTTGTTAAGTCTCTGGGCACTGATAGTGAATAACTTAAGAGTGTTGTGAGAGAAGGCAGAGGAAGAAAGGGAAGGGGGAATGGGTTATATGTAGTGGGAGAAGTAAGGGGTGGGGAGAAGGAGTTGTTTGTAGTAAGACAAGGGCCAGGGTTGGGATGGATATCTCCAGATAAGGTTAGGACATTACAGGAAATAACTTTTAGCCTTTTGGATTTGTATAATAGGAAGCTGTTTGGGGCTAGCAGTAGTTTACGAGTAAAAGTTTTAGTTGTGGTGGAGAAGTGTTTGGGATAGAATAGGTACAGTAGATTAGGTGGAATAAGAGAAGAGGATACAGAGTGGAAGTGAGTGCATAAAAGTGGTTGCAGGTGAGTGTAAGGGATAGTTTGAGGTAGAAGGTAGGCATGGGGGGGGGCTTTGGAAGAGTAAGAATTATCATAATAAAGAGGAATTAGTAGTACAAGAAGGGAGCAAGGGACCCAGACAGTATAGAGGATTGGGGAGGGCATGTTTAGAATGAGGGGTATTGAAGGGAGTATTATAGTGGAAGTGAACTGGCTATTGAGGAGGAGAGGTATGGAAGTTGATGGAGCTATATTAATTTACAAGGAGGAGAGGAGGCGACTAAGAGTAGAGAGGGGTATGGGATAGTGGAGTGGGAGGAGTAAGAGTGGATGGGGTGATGAGGAGAGGACTATGATTAGTTAATTGATATGGGTGGGAGGAGTATGAAAAGAATACATGTAGAGGTGCTGGGGGTGTGTGGAATTTGGGGGCAGGGTAGGGAAGCGGAGTATGCCCGCAGGGCGAATGGAGCGGGTAGAGACAAATGAAGGGAACAGTTCAGGAAGAACAATCAGTAAGAAAGCAAACTACTGAAGGTAAGTCAAAAGTGAGTGCGTAAAGAGGTGAGGGAGCGAGTAGTTACAGTTGTAGGAGGACAGTTGGATGGTTGTAGTAAAAAAATAAGAGGAAGACAGAGGTTATGCACGATTAAGTGTTGGAAGCCAGAGGAATGAAAATAATTATACTATAAGCTGTGGGATAAGCATATAAGGTAGGACAGGATACTAGTGCCACCTAGTGGACAGATATTGTATTACAGCAGAGGTTCCTTCAAGGAACAGGCTAGGCAGGGAATTGGGAAGGCAATATATTCAGCTAAGGGGAAAGAATACAGGTGAGAAAGGAATACTGGTTACCATATAGAGGGTAGGGGGGAGTGAGGCTGCTGGCTGTCCCAGCTGGGAAGCATTCTTTAAACCACCTGGAAGTGTTTGGTTACTAACTTATTCTTTTATTGCCAGGCTTGGTTAATAACATATTTCTTGCTTCCTTTTCTGTGAGGATCCAGGGATATGAAGGCAGTAGGATGAGACTGCAGGTAGCTTGAAAGGGTCCTTGGTCGTCAGGTAGGCTGGTACTTAATGTCCTGGTTCAGGAGGAGCAGGTTGAAAAGCTGGGAACTTTTTAGGAGAGAGAGAAAAATGTATAGGCAAGAAATTAACAGGCAGCCCTTAGTAAAAAGTACAGGCAAAATATCCTAGGTAGTTGAAGTAAAACATCATTTCTGTCACTTAGCAAACATATATACCATGTAATAGCAATTGCAAGCTAGATATACCTTTTGTCTAAGTTAGTTTCGTGCATGTATTTAGACAGAAGTAGTGCAGTAAAACTCTAGAAGACACAATTACACATTCGCAAAATTCTCATACTTAACCAAAAAAATACAATAATATTACTGAGGTACCAATTATGCTGATAGTAATTGAAACAATGTAAGCATATCTCAACAGACAGCTACGCTAGGTATTCACATATTAGACTAGAATGTCATAAAGCAAGTTAAGTTACAGTAAGCAGATATTTCCAGTTCTTATTGAGGTACATGTAAGTGAGAGAATTGTCCAAGGAAAACAGGTCAGTGGTAACAATGCTTTAAAATGAAGAACCAAAGCTAGTCAATATAGCAAAGAGCACCACTCCTGATCATCAAACTGTAATAAAATGTCCTAAATATTTAAACAATTAGATAAAAATGGTGCTTGCTTTTGTAGCCCAATGCCCAGCGCTTTAAATTTGGGCCGTTCACAGACTAAGTGATTATTCACAATTTTTAAAAAAAACACTAAGCTAGGTTTTAAAAGGTGAGAGTTCTCTGCTATTTAATCAATTAGGTAAGTATGGTACTAGCTTTTGTAGCCCACGGACAGCAATTTAAATATGGGCCATTTACTAGCTATGTGAGCGGCTTAAAAAAAAAGAACACTTAGCTAGGTTTTAAAGGTGAGAGTTCTGTGCTATTTAATCAATTAAGTAAGTATGGTACTCACTTTTATAGCCCACACACAGCACTTAAAAATGGGCCATATACTAGCTATGTGAGCGGCTAAATGATATTCACTACTTTAGGCACTAAGCCAGGGTGTAAATTTGAAAGATTCTCTGCTGGCAAACCAACACAGAATCTGTTCGATCCATGTGCAGATTTTGGTTGAAAAAGGAGCAGCTTACTTTTTTGGGAGTTAAGGAATAGCTGGAACTCAGTGAGCCAGGATTCAACAGAAGAGAATGCTTGTTGTGTAGCAAGAGAACGCTTGTTGTGTATCACAGAGGAGTTCATAGGATCACAGACTGTTACTAGGCTAATGGCCCTGGGGCTCTTACAAGCCTAGCTAAGAGTTTATCTTCAAAAAAGAAACCTCAATCAGCACCTGTTGCCCCTGTCAGTGAGGGACACAGGTGGAGCCCCTGGGGAAGATTTGTGGTTTCCCATCCACTCATTAAGATTGCACTTGAAGAGGTTCAGCAACATCCTTTGTTTGACATGTATGGGGAGTCTATTCCAAAAACAGGGCAGCGTCTTGGAGACTAACCTGTCTCACCAGCAGGTTTTGTTAATGTTGCATATTAGATTTATGCCTTTTAATTGGGCAATGTGTGATGTGTTTGACTTACAGATATGAAGCATCTCTAGTAGGGAATGGTCTGAGATTACCTTATAGATGAGACACAGATCACCTCTGAACAATCTGTATGATACCGAGTAGATTGATAGTGATTTGAGCCTGTGCAATTTGGACAAGTGTTGGAGCCCATGGATTCTCTTTGTGAGTTATTTCTGTGGCCTTTCCAGTTGGTGCAGGTGTTCGGATAGGTACATACTAAATGGGGCATTGTACTCATTTATTGAGTACTCAGTTATTAAAGTGGGGAAGTGTGGGAGAAGTACAAATTATTGTGGAATCATCTACATATTGTATGAGTGTTCCACTAGTAAGGGCAGTACATAGGCCATTAGTAAATATATTAAAAGGTAGAGGTCCTATGATGGATCTTTGTGGGACTCTGGTAGGGTTGTGTAGAAAGAGGAAGATAACATTTGACAATTTTAATGCTTGTTTTTATTGTGTAACTTGTGGAACCATTTTATTGTGGGAGGTGTGAGTCCTAAGTTAGAGGGATCTTTAAGAGTAACGAGTGTGATATGGGGTCAGATGTGTTTGAAAGGTCAAGAAATAAAGCAGCGATATAGTAACCTATGTCTGTAGCTTTTTTCTGATTTGGTGAAGGCTAGGAGGGCTGTTCTTGTATTGCAGCCTGGACAAAAACTATGTTGTGTGTTTGTAAGAAGGTTATTATACTGTAAGTAATTCATAAGTTGAAGATGATTACATGTTCCCCTTATTTTGTAGATGGGAGAAAGTATGGCTATGGGTCAAAAGTTTGTAAGTACAGTGGAGTTACCTCCTTTGTGATTGGGGATGGTATGGAACATTTTACAGATGTTAGGCACTGTGGATTCAGATATAGATTGGCTGATCAAGGTACTGACTGAGTATGCTATGGAGACTGCAGTTAATTTTAGGTATATATGGGGGAGATTGTCACCAGAGGTAGAGCAGGGTTTGAGCAGGGTTTGAGTTTGTGCAGTAATCTTTTTATGAGACCTGTAGGTATTGGTTGCAGAGAGAGAGAGTGGCATGGTTCTTGGAAGGGGGTTAGTTCCATGTAGTTGAGGAGGATCTGGGCCAGATGAAGGAACATTGTTAGGGGTAGTTAGAGAGGAATAGGGGCAGGTGTAGGGAGGTTTATTGATCAGATCAGTTATACATTTGATGAAGTAGGTATTAAAGTCTTCAGCAATTTGAGAGGGTGGGGCACCGAGTGAAATCCTGGAGTCTTTTTTGGTTAAAGGGTAAATTATGGCTGTGATTGTGGAACAGAATTTTTTTGGGACTGATTTTATGTACTCTTTTCAATCCTAGCTTAACCACAAGCTTTGTTCATGTACAATGGAGAACAACAACAGTTATTTCCCTCTACAAAGGTGGCCTAGAAACAGACCTGGGGAATTACAGGCCCATAAGCCTGAACAGCCTCATCTGCAAGTCCATGTAAAATATCATTATGACCTCAAAAATAAAGACATAAGTGACCTCTAAACCTGGATCCTACTCAATTCAGCTTCATAGGATCATAAGAAGTTACTATGCTCTTACAAGCCAAGACCAAGATTTTAGCCCATGTTCCAACAAGTCAGAACCCTATGCCACTGTCCAGCAGGGACATAGGTGGAATCCCAGAGGTGTATTTTCTGTGCCCCATCCAGTTATCCAGGTTGTGCTTAAAAAGGTTAAATGAGGTACTCTGCTTTACGTGGAGACGGAGTCTATTCCACAAAAGAGGGAGTCTCTGGAACAAACATCTGTCCTGCCAACAAGTCCCATTGATGTCACAGATAAGGGTGAGGTCTCACGTGCAGGTTATTCAAGTGGAGCTTGACTTGCAGATATGCAGCAGTCCCATCAGGGCAGGGTCTGAGATTGCTTTGTATGCCAGACAGAGGTCACCTCTGAAGAGTGTGTAGGAGACTGAGAAGAGGGACAGGGGTTTTAGCTTATCTGTGTAGGGTAGATGTTTGAGCCCCTGGATTCTCTGGGTGAGGAATCTCTGTGGTTTCTCCAGCTGCTGCATGTGCCGAAGATGCATTGTATTCAATGATCGGTCTTATAAGGGAGGAATACGGGGATGTTATGACCACCTTGTCCCTGGATGAGATACCCTTACTAATGAGGTGTGCCATGTAGAAAGCCTTCCATACAATGGAGGCAATATGGTGGTCAAAAGACAGTTTGGTATCAACCTGGGTTCCCAAGTCCCTCACAACTAATTGTGTGCTTAGTGCCTTATTATCAATTTGTTGGGACGTCATTCTTCCCAAAATGGGTGATGATGCATTTTTTGGCATTCAGTTTGAGGCCATGTTTCTGGCACCAGTCATTTGTTTGGGTGTGACCCTCTTAGAGGATGTCCATATCACTAAGGGAATTGATGACAGCACCCAGCTTGCAGTCATCTGCAAACTTGGTCAGCCATAGCCCACTAGATTTGGCCTGCACATCTGAGAAGTATATCCCAAACAGCAGAAACCACAAGACTGATCCCGCTTGTTACAGGTCTACTACTTGAGGTGCCTTCCCCTATTTTGATTAGGTGGGTTGCTGTTGCTGTTCTCCATTCCACATGAACAAAGCCTGTGGTTAGGCTATGATTGAAAAAAGTACATAAAATCAATCCAAAAAAATGCTGGTCCACAGAACTAGGTAGGTTCATGAACGGTTACTTTGAAAATGTGAATAACACCACTGATGATGACAAATCTGTGTACATAGCATGCTTCAACCTGGCAAAGGCTTTTGACACAATCCCACATTCAGGCATTACCAATAAACTTAGCAAGCTGAATGTAAACCCCTTCATTGTAAGATGGGTTGTCAAATGGTTCACAAACCAGACACACAATATCAAAGTGGGAGACTTCACATCAACCAGCAGGCCTGTTACCAGTGGGATGCTACAGGGGTCAGTGCTGGGCCCCCTACTATCTGGTATATAAGTTCAGGCCAAAACTAAGGGGTTGGGGCTGACAATGTTTACAGACGACTGCAAATTAGGTAAAATCATTGAATTCCCAAATTATGCCAGTATAATCCAGAAGGGTCTCATGCAGACCAAAGACTGGTGCATTAGTCATGATCTCAAACTGAATGCAAAGAAATGCATCATCATTCCTGTGATGAAGGGATATACTGCCAGCCCAGCTTGCTGAATTTCTTAAATAATTATATGTCATTTGTGAATATTAACATGATGTATATAAGATGCTTGCGTTACAACTATATTAGAGTTGTATGTTATGTGTATATCAAACTTGTTTGTACAGACATGTGTGCTAAAAAAGCTATTTTGTGAAGTACTAAGCTTAAAGATATATGCTTAGTTTGCCTTCCTGGAAGAGAACAGAAATGTACGTACACTACTGTAACTGTTTAAATGTATATATTTTAGCAATTGAAAACTGGAGTACAGGAGGTTAACTTCAGAAAAAGAGATGAAATTAAATTACTTTATGGCAGTTAAAGACACAATGTCTGTGCTGAGAAGCTTTCTGTATTGTCTTCAGAGTGACCTAATTACTGCAATTGTTTTATGACTTCCAGCATCTGCCATAGATCTGAAGTCTTATGTATTTTCACAGGTAGTTGCTAAATACTGCTAGCTTCCAGCAGTGGGGGTTTCACATGCGATAGAGTCAGATGATAAATTATGTCATTCTGCAAGCTATCCCAGCAGTAATATTTGAGATATTAATTTGAGAGGTCTCTAAGTGAGACAGAGCATTCTATATTCTGTCTTGGACCTGACAACAACTAGAAGATCCATTCACCACATCTGCCTTGCTCTTAAGTAAGTTAACTAGGAAATTGTATAATTCTCTTAGATATAGTCAGGAATATAGTAAAGCTTAGTTTAGATACTTTTCTTTATTGATATGAGATTGTCCTGCAATGTTGTTTTAAATATTTCCTTTGATTTTGAACTCTGATGTCACTGTGAATATATACTGAGCATTTTCTTGTTCCTTTATTATTTATTATTAAATACATTTAAACCTTTCATTGCGGCTGATCTTTGTGAGACATATTTAAGTTTTGAGAGTACTTGCATATTTATTTGGCGACACTGTGGACCACTCCTAACAGCCTTGCACTTGGTCAAGCTACCATTTGTGTTAATATTTATATTACACTGTAAGATCGGGCACCCTTTGTTAAGGGCTTTAAAGTAGCTGATAAGGAGTTGGCTGATGGCAATAATAACTACCTTATACTGTGGGTAAAAGGGTCATAGCTAGTAAGCCTGTGCCAGCCTTTCCCAGGTGTGGGTGTGTCTGCGTATAAATCAAACCTCAAAGTGTGTGAGTGTTAGCTACTTGAGAAAGGACACGAAGCACTGGTTGGACAGAAAGGGTGCTGGAAGTTCTGGCTTGGCAACTCAGCTGAGATCTCAACTCTATAGCTGTGCCAAACTCTATAGCTGTGCCACTGGGGAGTCTTATTGGGGATCTGGAGAAAAAGGGAGAAACCAGCCCCTAACTGTGGTCTCTGTGTGCTCTAAGGGAAATTGCACTTGATGCAGAAAGCTGCATCTGGAAATACTGTGTGCACCTTGTTATCCTCCCAGTGTATGTCACTCACTCTTGCCAATGGTAAGGATTGAGGCTCCTTGATTACTGGTCCACTGGTGGGGCATCACAATTCCCTTCAGCACAAACAATGTCACCTCACACTATCAAATCAACAATACCTTATGTACTTGTGAAGTGGTAAGGGACCTGGGATCACAAGTTGTCTGTGACCTTAACTTTGACCACCATGTGTCTACTGTATTAACGAAAGCTTTCTACATAGCACACTTTGTTAGTAAAGCATGACCTTGAGAGCAAACGAAGTTATAACCCCTATATTTGGCACTTATCCAGCCTATAATTGAATATATTGCCCCATTTGGCATGTACCTTACTAAGCACCTGCAGAAATTAGAGAGACCTCAGAAGTTTCAAACAAAGAAAATCAAGGGGCTCCAGCATGTGCCTTACACAGACCAACTAAAGTCCCTACCACTATACACTGTATCGTATAGACTTCTTAGCGGACACTTATGCCTGGTCTACAGAGCAATACAAGACCCAAACTTAATTAACTTGCTGCATATCCATAAATCAAACAGGACTAGGGCTACCCATTCTAGGGACCAAAATATGGCCTGGGACTTAAGTAGGACATGGTAGAGGGACAGGTTTATCTCCCAGTGACTGCCGTATCTTTGGAACAGGCTAGTAATTCATGTGAAACATAGCACCTCTATGACACTGTTCAAGCGGAACATAGATGAGTGGATGAGGCACCATAAATTCTTACCTGGGATAGAGCCCACAATCCTCCTGGACATGGGCAGTCATCACTAAATGCAATCTTAGGTACCGACTAGCATTTCCATGGCATTACATTGGGACGACACAGCTAGGCTTAAATGTATGTCCAGGTTGATAGCCTAGTAATCTCCTATGATCCTATGTTCTTCCTGTGAGTATAGCTTGAATGTTTATCTCTAGTAATCTGATTTGCTTAGTTACATAGTTGCTTGAAATTAATTTGATTTTGTTCTTTTTTACTTTTCTTCCATAGACCCCAGGCTGCATCCCTTTTTTCATTATGTTTTTACACTTCTTAATTAGCCCGGGGACAGGATTGCTTTTGATACTTTTAAAGTGAACAGATGCTCATAGGAAGCCTGAGTAGAGTGAGGGTGAATGAAGCAGGTAGAAAATGGCCAGTGAGTCACTGCAGAAACTATCAGCAAAAGCCTGTTGCCGCAGGTCACTGACAAATTACCAGATTATCAGGCATACTATAGGACTAACCACCTAATGTGGAAGTAGTGGTCTTTTTGTTTATAAATATATAAATATATACAACTGTATTGTCTGTCTGCAAGAGTACAATTGGATAGCAATTGCCTGAGGCACTGTTTGAGAAAACAAAAACTGTTTCAAGAATAAACCTGATTGTTATATTTACTGGTTCAAGTGACAAGGAGCGGTCTAAAATATAGTGGAGAAGAGTGGGGAGGGGACCCAAACAATATTTTCCTGGCAAGTGTGCACACCAGAGCACAGCATAGACTAAATATAAAATGACATATGTTAAATTAGCAGCAGACATAGGAGTAAAAATGTACATTGTGCATAGGTGCCCTTTCCTTAATTAGGGGTCATATTTCTGTGGCTAGATTATGAGGAGAGTATACGCAACAGAGCGTAGGTGAAGGGGAGCACTCATGGATACCAACTGGAAACCTTTGAGTGGATGTAATAAAACAGTAGTTAACAGAGAAATTAGAGGGGATCCTTAAGGTAATAAACTAATATGGAGAAATGTCTATAGCACTAGTTACACTACACAGCAGTAAGTGCTGCAAATTAGGTTGATACAGGCAAGCAAAAAAAAAATGATACATTTCAAAAACATAATTAACCTACATTAACCCGAGAGTATTAAATTACAGAGGTGGACTGGAGTAGTCAGTTCATCAGATAGCAAATGTTGCAGTACAGCAATACAGCTTTAGACTTTAACAACAAAACAGTATGGTAGGCATTCAAACTCAGTGTAATTAAATATGACAAACTTGGCAGAGATAGTGTTAGACCACTGAGTTATGCAGTTCAAAATGTGAAAAGAGCTCATGGAATTAAAACAACACAAGACATAAAGTATATGCAGTCACTAGCAGTACTGGGAAATTAGGTGTATTTGCCTAATGGACAGACACGGCTGCCAGCAGACCATTGGCAATAACATGCAAAATGATTGCACTACATTAGAGATAAATATAAACAGTATAGTAATATAATTCCAAAAACGTCCAGGCAAACATGTAAATGCAGTTCAGTTATACAGACTTACATGGCAGGCACACAGCATAAGGGACACATTGGGACAGCAGAGTCTAAACAGACATTTAAAAATGGCATTTACCAGGTTGCTAAGATTAATAACTTTAGTCTGGATATTGGTTACAGGGTGGGTGGGACACAGCTCTGAGCCCTTCTCTGTTTACGGAGACTCTAGGAATATGCAGTGAAGTAAGAGGACCTGGCCATTGAGTCACCGCAGAAACTACCAGCAAAAGCCTGTTGCCATGGGTCAGTGCCAAATTACTGGATTAGCATTCATACTATAGGACTAGACACTTAGTGTGGAAGTGGTGATATTTTTGTTTGTAAATATTTACTACCATATTGTCCATCTGCAATCAATTGTACAATATGATTGTAGTTGCCTGAGGCACTGTTTGAGAAAACAAAAACTGTTTTAAGAATAAACCTCATTCTTAAGCTATTCAAGGAGCAGGAAAGCTATTAGTACACAGCTATGTCTACTGGCCGAAGAGACCAGGAGGAGTCCAAGGTACAGAGGAGGGGAGTGGAGAGGGGACCCAAACAATATCATCCTGGCAACTGTGCATGCCATAGCATAGCACAGACTCAATATAAAATGATATATGTTAACTAAGAAATCTTTGTCTCTAATCAAATACATTTGTATAGCTGTCATGTGACTTGAATATTCTTTTTTCTTGCAGGACATTTCAGAAATAAAATGGATATCTGCAAATAAGGTTTAGACTTGACAAAACTGTTCTCTGCACATGGTGAATAGACTTATAGTTAATTCTTTCTTGAGGATTCAGTAACAGCCCCACTGCCCTTGGTAAGAGCTTTGGTAAACAGGCATTGTTTCCATATTGTAATATTTTATAATTTAGAGCCACATTATTACCACTGAGGAAAGACCTCATTACTGGCTAATTTGCATGACTCTGAATCAACATTAAGTACTGCAAGTGCAGATCACCACTTTCCTGAGGTAGGTAACACTATCAGCTATTGCATTTTTTTTTACACAAGTACCTCCACAACATATATATAGTATAACACAGGCACACACTCACAAACACCCACACACACACACACACACACACACACACACACACACACATATGCATGCTCACACACACAGACAGACACACGCATAAACACTTAAACACATACACACTCATACAGACACACAAAACATACTCCTTGCTTCTCCCTGAGTTGACATTATGCCCCTATATCTGTTCTTATGTTTTCACTGCACTCTTAAATCATGGATGATAACACTCAGTCATAAATGCCTGACATACAGAGTTTTAGAGGTCACATATTTTAGCAACAGCATGTTAATGTAATAGCTGTTATTCTACTTACCCTGATTATGTTTTTTTTTGTCCCACCATTCATTTTGGCAATTTTCTAAATTTCTTGTGCTACAAGGTTGAGAGATATGATTAGATGTGCCCTGTCCCTCTACCTCATAACTCATGAACTTTTGTAGGCATTGAATGATATCCAAAAAACTCATTATATGTCATTTTTTATGAGCTGATCAGTTAGAGCAGCAGTTTAAAACTATTGCTTTCCATGTCAAGATTGCAAGGTTCAAATCCATCCACCCTTTTGCAATTTAATCTTTTTTGGTAATGTTAGTTTTTATCTGCATTTAATCCCTGGTGTCTTGTGGTGGCAAGATGATTGGTCAGAGGGAGCAGGGTTTAAATCCTTTCTAGTGTTACTAAGTTACACTATGTATAGTCTTGCTAATGTCTGGTGCACCCATGCCTGACCCACATCAACTTTTTTTTATAAATAAATGCCATTAAGGTACATTGTTAAAGGGATGTCTATTGCAGCTAGTTTTTCCTTGACCCTAACTGCTATTAAAGCAATGATAGTAGAGTGTTTACCCTGGTGTCTAGTTTCTACCTATCGGTAAGTGCATTAAGGATTGAAATGGATTAGTGGCCTCTGGTGTCTAGGTGGTTACCTTCAATCCATGTCATTCTTTTTTTTTTAATTAGGTGCCTTTAATGCACACATTATAGAGTATTCTGGTTTCTAGCTGTTCTTCTGTTTCAAACTGCCATTATGACACAATAGTACCTGTGGAGTTTTTAACCAGATTGTTTAATGAAATCTTGGAAAGTCAGAGGATGCCTGAGGAGTGGAGAAAATGTGTTTTGGTACCTATTTTAAGAATAAGGGTGATGTGCAGAGCTGTAGTAACTATAGAGGGATAAAACTGATCGGTCACAGCTTGAAGTTATTGGAAGGAGTGGTTGAAGCTAGGTTAAGAAGGGAGGTGATGATTAGTGATAAACAGTATGGTTTCTTGTCAGGAAGGAGCACTACAGATGCGATGTTTGCTCTGAGATTGTTGATGGAGAAATATAGAGAAGGTCAGAAGGAGTTGCACTGTGTCTTTGTGGACTTATAGAAAGCATATGATAGGGTGCCTAGAGAGGAGTTGTGGTATTGTATGAGGAAGTCAGGAGTGGCAGAGGACTATGTAAGAGTGGAACAGGATATGTACAAGGGTAGTGTGACAGTCGTGAAGTCTGCAGTGGGAGTGACAGATGCGTTTAAGCTGGAGGTGGGATTACATCAAGGATCAGCTCTGAACCCTTTCTTATTTGCAATGGTGATGGACAGGTTGACAGACGAGATCAGACAGGAGGCCCCATGGACTATGATGTTTGCAGATGACATTGTGATCTGTAGTGAGAGTAGGGACCAGGTTGAGGAGACCCTGGAGAGGTGGAAATATGCTCTAGAGAGAAGAGGAATGAAGGTCAGCAAGACTAAGACAGAATATGTGTGTGTGAATAAGAGGGAGGATAGAGGAATGGTGAGGATGCAGGGAGTAGAGGTGGTGAAGGTGGATGAGTTTAAGTACTTGGGATCAACAGTTCAGCGTAATGGTGAGTGTGGAAGAGAGGTGAAGAAGAGAGTACAGGCAGGGTGGAATGGGTGGAGAAGAGTGTTAGGAGTGATTTGTGACAGATGGGTACCAGTAAGAGTGAAATGGAAGGTCTAGAAGAGAGTAGTGAGACCAGCTATGTTGTATGGGTTGGAGACGGTGGCATTGACAAAAAGGCAGGAGTCAGAGCTGGAAGTGGCAGAGTTAAAGATGTTAAGATTTGCACTGGATGTGACAAAGATGGACAGGATTAGAAATCTGTATATTAGAGGGTCAGCTCAGGTGGGACAGTTTGGAGACAAGGTTAGAGAAGCAAGATTGCGTTGGTTTGGACATGTGCTGAGGAGGGATGCTGGGTATATTGGGAAAAGGATGCTAAGGATGGAGCTGCCAGGTAAGAGGAAAAGAGGAAGGCCTAAGATAAGGTATATAGATGTGGTGAGAGAGGACATGCAGGTGGTTGGTGTGACAGCGCAATATGTTGAGGACAGGAAGAAATGGAAACAGATGATCTGCTGTGGCAACCCCTAATAGGAACAGCTGAAAGAGAAGAAGAAGAGTACCTGTACTCTATGGTGTCTAGTGGTTCTGCCATCCTTGTTTTTGTTAAGTGCCACAATGGCATGTGATGACTGAATTAAGTCTGGTGTTTATTGGTTCTGCAGACCCCGTGTTGCAGGTGTTGCTCATTAGTCTAGGGGGAGCTTGGAGGTATAACAGCCATCTCAACCCCCCATACACACACCTAACCTACCCCTTTACTAACCCTCCCTACTGTGATGTAACAAGCAGACACACACTCTTATATACATTCACACATGCAGCTACCATAAATACACACCATCCAATACTACCTGTTTGCTAAACTCCTTGGCACCAACCCATACTGCAATGGATGAACACAAGATGTTGGTTGTGTTTTATTTATTTTTTATGCATTTATCCTTTTTTGACCTGGTAAGTCACACTAGGTAGTGGGCTCTTTTCCAGAGAGACCTGATATAATAGCTATGCTACTACAGGAAATCTGGTTAGAGTGTTTGTGAATTTCCCTAATCTTTTGGATAGTTGCTGTGGGATCTTTTACACTGACCTGAGCTGCAACCAACTCAGCTGGGACTTCAGTTTAACATCTCATCCAAGGGATGACACATACAGGAGTGCAAAACCTCCCTTACACTGCACTGCAGTGTCAGCAATCCTTCTATCTGGTGGGATGTTGAGGGAATAGAACCCATGACTTTCCGAACCAAGTGCAAATGTGTGACCTGTTGCATCACTAACACTGCTATTTTATTATGAGTGGCCAGGAATGGCCGTGTTAACTTGTACAGCTGAATATTTCTGAGAATCCCTCTGCTACACAAATGCCTTACTTTTGGTGATTCTGGGAACAATTCCATGATAGCGAACATGGCTTATTAACATATATCTGTGTCATGGAATGCCTCATTAGCATTTAGCATAGCTGCAAAGACAGCCCACTCTGGTGCTGCATGTTTTTATGTTGCAGCACTGTGGTGAGCTGTTTCTGAATCAGAAATGTTTACAATGCAGTGACCTTTCTGAATCAGCTCCTTTATGCATGCCACTGTAAAAACACGTCTATTGTAATTTGTGTGTATATACTGATCATGTCTAAATATCTAAATGATCATGTCTAAATATCTAAATGTATCTGTAATATTTCTATGTGGAGCTTTTCTCCCCGGGCCTCTGCTGAAAAAGGGCCTTTTTGTCTCAGTTAGACACCCTCAGTTAACAAATGTAAAATAAAATAAATACATTTGAAAAACATATATGACAATTCAAAGAAATTCCCTTTGACATCATGGAGATTTTAAATACTGTTGTAACAGTTGTTTCTAAATGTGGTACTCAGAAACACTAGAAATACGAAATGGGATATTAATGCTGTGATACTGCTAATTAAATAATTGCAAATTTTTCCTGAAATACTGCTTGAGATATTTAAATCTGCCTCTCTTATGAATATGATGTTAGGTTTTAAAACAAAGGCATAAGGTGCAGCAGGCTTTGAAAACATGTTGTTAATCAAATGAAAACCAATTTAAAGTAAAATGAAATATCTGATAATGTGAAAATAGTTGTTTTTATGGACATCTCAATAGTGTAAGTAGAGAAACATTGGAAGTATACAGTCTTGGTTGTTTTCATACAAACTGCTTCTCTGTTTATCAAAAGACATTTAATGAGATACAGTATTAGAGACTGCCAAATACAATCTTATAGAAATAAGGCAGGATAGGAAAGGGGGAGGGGCCCATTTTCACAGATCCCAAATGGTTAGCAACACTGAAAAATAACATTTGTGAACATGAGGATAGAATATGAGTTCAAGGGTGAATGGTCCAGAAATGCAGAATAAATTTGTGATTCAAATAAAGTTTGTTAAACAATGGAAACATCATTTTAGAAAAAGTAATCAGGACAAAACAAGCAAATAATGCAATATTGCAAGTTTCAAGCATAAAACAATCAATGTGAGATATTTCTAAACAAAAATTTTTGGGTAAAGGAAAACTCCACTTTTAACTGCCACTAATATGATTTTTTTCCATTATTTTTTATTCTCTGCTCCACTAATGGATCAGAGTCCCTCCAAGTTTTTTTGTATTAACTCTTTTTATTGTATATGTCCAAAAATGGCCATCATGTAGTTGACTATAATTGCACTGCTTGGTTTATCTCAGTTTTTTTTCCCCACAACTCAGCATCAAAAAACTTTACCTGATTTCTGTGTCTCTTCAGAGGTGTGAGTCAACAGTTTCTTAGCTTCTTGAAGGTCTGTCACAGGTAGCCGGTGCTGTGTCCAAGACTGGAATAGTGAGTTTCAGAACACTAAAACAGGAAGGTCACAAGTTTCCTGCAGTCAACATTTCGCTGCATCAGGCCTTTCTTGGCAATGAATTGACTGGACTCTGGATTCAGTAAAGAATTTTTGAAGGAAAATAAACATTTCCCTCTTCTCTGAGTTTGTGTGACCTTGAAGTAGGTATGTCTAGAGATTAGTGGTCTGGATCTTGCTGTAAAATTGCAGGTGCAGTAAAGTAAGAATTTTTTATTGAATGTTGTCTGACCTTAAGAGTGTTGCTGATTGAGACTGCAATATCCTGAAATTTTAGACAATTTGTTTAGGTTAATTGCTAGTCATTTAAATCATAATCATCATTATAATAGACAGTCCTTTTCTCTATTGACCTAAACCTCAGTGAACTCATGTGCTTGGCCCAGGAGTACCTGGCAAAAGCTCAACAACAAAAAATGTCTGGTATGAAAGGAATGCTTGCGCCACAGTGTATTCTGTAGGGCAGCAGGTAATGGTTCTCATTCCTGTGAGACACAACAAGCTACAGGCAACTTGGGAAGGACCCTTCAAAATGGTAAAGCATGTCAGTGATGTTAACTACATGGTAGAAATGAGGGCAGGAGGCAGAGACCCAAATTGTATCATGTTAACATGATGAAACCTTACTATGATAGGGAGGCCCTGGTGCTAAGTATTTGCAGATCAAGGCAGGAGGAGTCTGAGGGGGATCTATTGCTACAAGGTGCCAGCCAACCAAATCCCAAATTACTATGGTGGAGCCTAGGATTGCAGGCATGTGATGGGACATTGCAGCACTGTACTGGGGTCAGCAATGCCAAGGCAGCTGGAATCTCAAGACAGGGAATGGTGCAAGTTATCTCTAGATAGGCTCACCCTCTCAAGCAACATTTCTCAAGGGTCACTTGAAAAACTAGCTTGAGTTTTCTCGGGGGAAGAAGTGTGACAAAGGGAAATACTGCCCACCCAGCTAGCTGGAATTTTGTAAATAAATGTGTGTCATTTGTGAATATTTATATGATTTATATAGAAGTGTGACTGGGGGAGATACTACCAGCACAGCTATCTGGAATTTTTTAAAATAGTCCTAGGTCATTTGTGAATATCCACATGATTCATATGCTTGTCTTACAAATATATTAGAACTGTATGTGATGTGTATATTAAACTACTGGCACAGAAGTGTGTGTTGAACAGGGTTTGTACAGTGCTGAGCCTGGATATGTGACCACAGTGTGCCTTACTGGATTAGAGCAGAAATGTATATAAACTATTGTACGTGTGTAAATGTATATATTTTAAAAGTGGGTGCTAGAACATAGAGGGTTAACTTGCAAAACTTCAAGAAAACAGTTGAAATTAAATTGTTTTGTGATTGTGCTGTAAAAGTTAGTTTCAATGCCACAAGAAGACAGAATGCCTTGAACTAGGGTGCCTTCTGCATTGTTTTATAAGTGTTTTATTGTTTTATGTCTTCCAGCAGTTGCAAAGATCTAAGAAGTTCCTTGTTTATTTGTTTTCACAGGGAGATGTCAAATGCTAGTAGTTTCTAACAATGAGGGTTAAGCTTTGAAACTAAGGCCAGATGACAAAAGTGATGTCATGCTGCAAGTATCCCAGCAGTAATATTTTATATCAATTTAAAAAGTCTCAGAGAGAGAGAAACAGGGCATTTTGTATTTTGTCTTTGACCTAACAAGAATATCCACTCACCACTTCTGCCTGCTTGTTGTTCTGTAAGTAAGTTTTTAGGGCATAGTAACTCTTTTAGATTCAGATAGGAATATGGTAAAGTATTGCTTAGATGTTTTCTTTATTTACTTGAGACTGTCCTGCAATGTTGTTTTAAATATTTTTTGTGATTTTGAACTCTGATGTAACTGATTACTTACTGAGTATTGTCTTGTTTTTTTATTATTTATTATTAAATATATTTAAACCTTTCAATTGTGGCTGGTCTGTTTAGAGCTATTTAAGCTCTTATATTGCATATCTTATTTGCTGACACTGTACAGGCCACTAATAGCCTGGCCCTTGGTCAAACTACCATTTGGATTAACAGTAACACTACACAGTAGGGTTGGCCACCCTTTGCTAGGGGCCTTAAAGTAGCTGATAGGGGGATCTGGTGGCAGTGGTAACTACTTTATAGTCTGGCCAGAAGGGGGCATAGCTAGTAAACCTGTGTCAACCTTTCCCAGGTATGTGTGTGTGTGTGTGTGTGTGTGTGTGTGTGTGTGTGTGTGTGTGTGTGTGTGTGTGTGTGTGTGTGTGTGTGTGTATGTGTGTGTGTGTGTGTAAAACAAATCTTCAAGATTGTGTGTGTCAGTTACTTGGACAGAGACACAAAGAACAGGTTGGGGATCACTTCTGTGGCTCTGCGGGGATCTGCTTGACAGGGGCACAGGAAAATACTTTTCTTGGGTGGTGAAAGCCAGGGTACTTTTTTGGCTAGATTTATGTAGGCCCTAGGTCCAATAGCCTAGTACCTATCTATGAACCTATGATTGTATGGACACAGAGAGTGTTGGTGGACTTGGCTTGGAACCCTGGCTGAGGACTCAGCTCTATAGCTGTGCTAGTGGGAAGTCTTATTGGAGATCTGGAGAAAGAGGGAGAAACCAGCCCCAGACTAACTGTGGTCTTCGTGTGCTCTTAAGGGAAATTGCACTTTATTGTGTGAGTGTACTTGTCATCCTCCCAGTGTGTGCATTCCCCACTGTTGCCAGTGGAGAGGATTGTGGCTCCTTGATTCCTGGGCAATGCAGGGGTGTCACTCTTTGCTTTGCCACATATCAGTTATATAGTCTTCACATATAGTGTTTTGAGATGATGCCATTCTTCTTTGCTTCTACCTATTTTCTATTCTTCCTGAAGTGTTCTTCCTCATAGCAGTTTTTTGAATTCTTGTACTTTCACCTCCAATCAACATCCATGTCTTCAGTCTTGTTTCTATTTAATGTATTGCCTTATTTGACCACAGTTTATAGTGATTGTGGCAACCAGTGGTTTATGCTGTAGACCGTTTTACTAGGGTGACTTTGAAATATATGATTCCACCTCAATGCCTTTTCCTTACAAGGAGGAAATCTACATGAGGAACATGATGACAGCTCTTTCATGTGATCATTTGACTGCACTCTTCCTTAATCAAGTGTATCCCACAGTTAGGTCATTTGTCAGACAGAGGTCTAGAATGGAATATCTTTCTCTATTCATTTTGCCCTACATATGCAGAACCAGGTAGTCTTCATATCCTGCTCTGTCTAGCCTGATATGAGCATTCAGATCCCCCTTTTTCAACAACAACTCATGTTGTTCTACTTTATTTAGCAGGTCCAACAACTGCTGCCTGAATGCAAAGTTTTTCTCACCATCAAACCTTGTTGTGGGGAATAGGCTGAGATGATAGATAATGCCCTCTCTTTCCAATGGAATAAAATCACCATTTGTTTATCATTGACTCTGATAGCATCCTTCACTATCTTCAAAAAACTTTCCTCACTACAATTCCCACAACATTTCTAGTTTGTCCTCCCCCTGTAAAAAGACTCTGTATTCTAAGTCAAGAGTCTTTGATGCCCTGATCTTTCAACTTGTCTCCTGGATGGATAGAATATCTAAACTTCTTCTTACCATCACATCATCCATTTCTAGGCTATGTCCTGTTAATGAACCTATATTCAGTGTGGCAATTATTAGTTTATGTTTGGCAGGTTCCTAACTATTACTACTGAGATGTCAAATGTGTCCACTTACTCCTCTAGCTCATCTTATTTGTTTGTGATGACAAGGCATACATTCTTAATTTATTTTATACTGAGATTGTCATTAAATTACCTACAGTTGCAGAAAAAAGGCAAAAACTCACTGTCCAGAAATAACAGTATCAAGCAGTTTATTTATTCAGCATTTCATTGTAAGTAGCCCGTCCCTGTTCAGTTCACGAATAGTTACAGGGAGCTAACTATGGAAAAAGGTTACATCTGTTAGTCACAGCCTAAGGATATGAACTCATAGCCATACATGTTTTCGTAAGGCCTCAAACTCCTTACCTGTGTCCATCAGGTGTATACTCTCTCTAGTATCTTTAGAAAACACTCTGCAAAACTTCCTAGCTAAAATTTGGCTCTGTTCTTGCTCAAAATCAAGATAAACTATATCACTAAATGTGAACAAGTACCTTTTCATTCCTTATACCTCCTTAATCTCCCTTCTTAACTTACTTCCTTACTTCAGTCAAATTTTCCTCCTTGGCTTTCTCTCTAAATATGCCATAAGCCTATTTTTCCCTAACTTCATGTTGCAATTCCTGTTTGTATTACACTAATTTACCTTTCATTTCTCTACAAACTGCCTAACATTTCTCTAAATATCAAATAATTGCCATATAACTTGTGTATCAATTCTTAAACAATGTTTTTTATATTATGTCTAATTTGTTATAATAATTAAACTGCAAATGTTTTGTTTTATTTTCAAAGACTGCAAAATTATTGTTCTTAAAATGTTTTGTAACAATTTAGTGATTCTTCTCTCCTGGCCCCTGCTGAAAATGGGCTTCTTCCCAGTCAGACTTTCCCAGTAATCAAATGTGTATAAATAAAATAAATAAATAAACAAAATTGTCAGTGGTACGTTACACTAAGAAGTATAGATAATGGTATACCTAACTGAGGTTATATGGTACAAGAGTAATTCTTTTCCGAACAATATAAGATAAGAGAATTAGAAGAAATCATTTGACTTTCATCATCTGTGACAAGAAAGAAGAAAAAATGAAGAATCTGAAAGACATTTTTTGTAGTTTAAAAAGCAACACTTCAGTCTTCACCAAAAATGGCTACTGGAAACAGCAAGAACATCACAACCAGTACCAAATATTGTAGTTTATATAATACTTTCATCTTAACAATGATCAGACTTCTTTAGAATAAGAATATATTTTTTTTATTTTCTTTTAAATACCTTAGGGTCTTAGTCTTAGTCCCTAAGGACTTCCATATGTGGAGATATCCAACTGGACTGGTTAAAGACTCACAGTTACATCATGATTTAATCAAACTGTTCAACAGGCAAGGCTGTGAGTTGGTGCAATTGCTCACTGTTGACAACAACGGGAAAATGGCTCATTTATTGACTGAAATCAACAAACATGATACTAGTATAAAACTGACCTTTTATTTGAGCACAAAAAACATGATTTTTACAATGTATTTTCTGTGGTTGACAAAGATCTTGGTGACATTAGAACATGAAAAGAAAAGAAACTGGTTAGAGACGAATGTGATTATGATGGTGGTAGGGCCTACCCGGAACCACCACTAGGTCAGCAAACTAGTTTCTTTAATGGGCAAGCTCAGCAGGATGTAAATGTTGACTTGGATAGTGATGACATGGAATCTGGAGCCCCTTTAGAGCTCTCCTGAGGAGATCAGAAAGATTGATGAACCAGAGGGATGGGAATCAAACAAGTTGGAGGTATGGTCAGGGACAGTACCAAAGCCAACAGAGGGGGGGCTGCTCAAACCCAACACTGGAGATAAGCAATGTTTTTATGTATCATGAACATGATTCTAATGCATGTAAAATTATTAAAAATGTGCAAGGTGATTTCAGTATTTAGAATCTTAGTCAGCTGGTGATTGGTGGGGAGTGGGCCGAACTTTTTTCTAAAGGTTTGAATTTTGTACCAGCAAAAAGGGCCAACCTGGATGAAACTATTGTACAGTTGAAACTGTTTATCAGGAAATTTAATTTAGCCCTTTATTTTTCAGACTATGAAAACTCAGCAGTACCGAATTCTCATTTGATTAGACCTAGTACCTTTATACCCCCTTCCCATCCACTGGTTCACCTTTTTGAAACTCTTTGTGAGAAAGGAATTAGGGGACTGAGGTTTAAAGGTATTACTGAAGCCTCTAATTTGGACAACAGGGATAAAAAACTGCTCAATGACATATTGGGTAAGAGAGATGTCCGTATCGTGAAACCGAACAAGGGTGGTGGGTTGGTAGTGCGGGATGATTCCGAATACAATAGTAAAATGTTTGAATTGTTGTTTAGTGATAGTTGCATTGAAGTCTCATGCAATGAGATGAACATAGCTTACAGGAATATTGATCTCACCCTGTATGAATTATTATTGAATGGTCAGTTGGAACTAAGTGAACATGATTTTTTAGACACCAAGGGAACAAGGATCCCAACTATTTTTGGAATCCCGAAGATTCATAAGTCAAGTCAGCAACCCACCCCTGCATCCAATAGTAGATGCCAAGGTCTCCAAGATATTTACCCTAGCAAAATTTGTTGACTGCAAGATGAAGCAAGTACTTGATGGAAGAGGAACTATTATTAGGGACTCCTGGGATTTTCTCACCAAAATAAAACCTGAGATGTATGACAATGGTCTCATTATGGTGACCATCAACATTAAAGATTTATTCTTAGTCATACCACACCATGAGGGCTTAGAGTGGTTTTATGAATATTTGTGTTTCAACTCCAGTCTAGTGTCATTTGTTTTGAGGGCCAACTTTTTAAACAAAAGCAAGGAGTAGCGATGGGCGCCTGTTGTGCCCCCAGTTTTGCCAACATTGTGCTGGCACACTGGGAGGATTTATTTATTTTAAATTCAACTTACAGAAACTCTTGGGCACTATACGGGTGGTACCTTGATGACCAATTGATTTTCTGGAAGAGAAGTGAAGAGGAACTAGATAGGTTCTTCATTTACATTAACCAAACCACCTCCTTCCTTAAATTCACCATGGCCAGAGATAACGACCAACTGAATTTTCTGGATGTAACAGTCAGAAAAGATTATGTAAACAAGGCTTTCACTTCTCATTTGTATAGGAAGCAAACATACTCAAACTCATTGTTGCATTTTGACAGCAGGCACCCGGTGCACCAAAAAAGAGCCCTAGTCAAGGGCCAGTATGTTTGGTTAGCTAGAATGGTGTCAGGACTGGATGATTTTTGATTGAGTGTGCCAAGTTAAAAAACATGCTGACCAGAAGGGGTTACCCTGGCAATTTTGTTCAGGACATTGCCAATCAGGTGATTAGAAAAAGGGAAATTGGGACTTTTTTTGCCTATTGTCCAATGAGAATGGTCCCACTGGAGCAATCCAGACTGGGAGACAGGATGGTTTCTCAAGAGCTTTTATTCTTCCTTTTAGTGTTGACTTCTATGACATCAGGAACATTATATGTAGATTATGGGACATGTTCACTATTGATAATGAAGTACACTCAGTAGTTGGATACAAGCCCACTATAGTTTACAAGAGGGAAATTAGTATAAAGGGCCTATTAGAAAGAGACTGTAGTGCACCCACACTTGGTGGTTGTTACAAATGTGGGAGATGTAATCAGTGTCTAGCCATGTTTCAAAGTGAGGCCATCAAAATTACTGGTTATGGTATGGTAAAACCTAGGAAGAAATACTTCTGTTACTCAAAGGAGGTGGTGTATGTTGCAGTGTGTGATCTATGCAACAGTTTCTACATTGGTTAGACCAAAAGAGCATTGAGGCAAATGGTGTATCAACACCTGTATGACATCAGGAATAAAAACATAAACAGTGCTTTGTACAAGCACAGCTGTGCATGCCCCACACATACTTTTAAGTTTGAGGCCATAGACCATATTAACCTTGGAGCAAGAGGGCGACCAACTGATGAATGGCTAGAATTTAAGTAATTGACATGGCAGATTAAAACTAATACCTGCCAAGTATGAGGTCTTAATGACAGAATTTCCTTGAGTTCTGTTTTAAAATTAAAATTGATGTATTTTTTATAGGTTTATTAGTTGTATTTTTATTTTGATTTTTTGCAAGAATATCAAGTTTTAACAATTTTTATTAACTTTGTAAAATAGTTTTTTTTTTTAAGGAAATTATGTAATTACATTGACCAATGGTTAGGTGGGGTGATGTCTATATGTTTGTCATGATGATGTGATTTTATTCTGATGAAGTCTGAAACTTGACGAAAAGCACTTAAATAAACTTGAATTTTGCTGGTGGTCTGTTCTGAATGTTTCTTTCATCTATTTGCTGCTTTTAAGTACCTTAACAAAATCATGTAATCCTCCATTCCATATCAAATAACTTACTCTTATGTCAAATTAACAAAACATAAATCAATAATATAAACATTTAAAACAACTTATAAAAAATGTATAAAACATCCTATAAGTCTTATAGATCTGCTGCTTGTAATTAGAAATTAGTAGTAGAGCCATTATCATTTATCCCAGAGAAGGAACTTGCTTTCAATAACAATTGCCAGTACAACTATTTTGATTCTAAATTATTTTTCCAGCCACCCCCACATGGCAATTTTCACACTTTCTCCAAAATAAAAGATATATATTTTTTGCAAAATTGCTACATTCTGCACTGTGTTTATACAAAGGATTAGTATTGCCTAACTTCTTAATGCAGTAAAGATGCTTGAATATCCTAATGTTTAAAGGACACACCATCTTACCTACATAAAATGAGGGACATGAAACACAAAACTATATAAACTACTCTCATAGTATTATAATTATATAACCTCCTAACTATAATAAGTTTTGAATAGCCTGGAGCAACAGCCTTGTCACTGATACAGACTTAAGAACAATAAGAATATGTATCACATTATATATTTTATAAGTTTATTTTGTTTCTGGAATAATTCTTTCCAAAATGTTTTTGGATTCCTGCCTCATTTAAACAAAAAAAAATTTCATTAATACATTATTGGCTCTGACTATAGTTCAAATGGACCATGTTATACCAATGTCTTTTTATAATATGTATGAAGTCACTATGTAAAGATGGATAAAGTAAAACTATTTTTTAGAAAAATCTTTTTTTATTAGGAACATTGTCATTTAAACTACATCAAGTCTTATTTATTTATTGACATTTGATTACTGGGAAAGTCCATCTGGGTAGAATCCCATTTTCTGCAGAAGCCTGGGCAGAAAAGATCTAAATTATTACAAAGCATTTTAAGAACATTAAGTTTACAATCTTCAAAAATAAAGCAAAAAGTTGCACTTTAAATAATTATAACAAATTAGGTTCATAGGTTCATAGGTAGGTACTAGGCTATCAGCCCAAGGGCCTAAATAAGCCTAGCCAACAAAGTTCCCTGGCTTACGCCAACCCAAGAAAGTTAATTTCCTGTGCCCCTGTTGAGCAGAGCCACAGAAGGGATCCCCGGGATGTATTTCCTATTTCCCATCCACTCATCAAGATTTTTCTTGAAGAGTGTTAAATAGGAACTTTGCTTGACATAGATGGGTAGCTTGTTCCAAAGTATGGGAAGTCTCTGGGACAGGAATCTATCCCTCCAGCAAGTTCTGTTTATTGCGGTAACAAGGTTTAGGTCCCTAGAGCATGTAGCTCGAAGGGATTGGGATTTCTTTAGGTGTAGCATGTCCAATTGCTCTGGGTTTGACATAGCTTTATATGTTAGGCAGAGATCACCTCTGAGTAGGTGATATGCTACAGAGTAAAGCTGGAGTTTTTTGAGACGATCAGTGTCGGGCATCTGTTTGAGGCCAATAATCCTCTTTGTGAGGTACTTCTGTGGCCTTTCCAGCTGCTGCAGATGTCTTGTGAGGTATATTCCAAAAGGGGCATTGTACTCTATAATGGGTCTAATGAGTGTCAAGTAGAGGGGAACAATAACCTCTTTTTTACTGATTGAGAACCCTTTTGTGATGAGGTGTGCCATGTAGTAGTATTTCCTGACTACTGTGGCAATGTGTTTATCAAAGGAGAGACTACTGTCCACCTGGGTCCCAAGGTCTCTTATCACACATTTCATGTTAAGAAGTCTGCAGCTTGTGTGGTAGTTCATGGGTACAGAGTTTTTACCAAAGGGGATAACAATGCACTTTTTGGCATTGAGCTTGAGGCCATGGCTCTGACACCAGGCATCTGCCTCAGTGAGGCCCTTCTGTAGCATGTCAATATAATTTGGGGACTCAACTATACCTCCTAGTTTGCAGTCATCTGTGAACTTCATTAGCCAGAGGCCTTCTGTGTTAGCATGTACTTCAGAAATGTAGATACCAAACAGGAGAGATCCCAGGGCTGATCCCTGTGGTACTCCACTTGTCACTGGTTTGAAGTCAGATTTGGAGTCTGCAACTTTTACAGTGTGTGTTCTGTCAGTGAGCCAGTTGGCAGCACATCTTGTGACATAGGGATTTATACCTAGTTTAGTGAGTTTAGCTATAATTCCAGAATTGGGGATGGTGTCAAAAGTCTTGGCAAGGTCAAGATAGGCTGTGTGAACCACCTTACCCTTGTCTACAGCTTTGGTGACTGCTCAAAGAAGTTGACCAGGTTCAGGATGCACGATCTGCCTTTCACAAACCCGAACTGGGTGGGGTCTAAAGTTTGGAGGTTACCAAATTCTTTGCTTATGAATTCCATAATGATACATTCCATGGCCGTGCAGACCAGGCTCGTCAGGCTAATAGGGCGATAGCTCCCAGGATCAGTGGTGGCTCCCCCTTTGTGGAGTGGGATAACTGTTGCTGTGTGCCATTCAGTGGGCACAAAGCCTGATGTGAGGCTATGACTGAACATGGTGCTTAGGTGGGAAGCCAGTTCATTCTGAAGTTTGTGTAAAACGCAACCTGGGATGTTGTCCGGTCCCATGGATGCTGTGTTTTTGGCTTTAGAGAGTGCTGCTTTTACCTGTGAAGTTGTAATTACAGAGACTCTGCATTCTTCCTGTATAGTATTGGGCCCTTTAGAGGGTGAGATGGGGTAAAGTTAGCACTGAACCTATCTGACAAGATGTTGGCAATATCAGATGGTTCTGTAATTTTTGTGCCATTGTGCTGTAACTCAGAGCAGATCTGGGTGTTGCCATTGAGATTCTTGACATAACTATAGAATGCTTTGTGGCTGTCCTTAGAATCAGTGGCAATCTTGTTTTCATAGCTAGCTTTGGAGGATCTTATAAGGGATCTCAGCTTCTTGCTGAGGCTGACCAGGGAACTCCTCCACTCATGGGATTGTACTCTCTTTTGCAACAATTTCTTCCTTCTGTTGTAGAGTTTATTTATGGCAGGGGACCACCAGGTTGATTTCCTTTTTTTTGAAGGCTAGCGCCTTGGTTCTGTTTGGGATAGCACGATCCATGCACTCGTATAAGTGCTTATAGAGTGCATTTGTGTAGGATTCAGCAGTCCTAACTGTATTGACCATCTGCATGGGTGTCATGAAGTTCACCACTTCTGTCTTAAGAAGGAGGAGGTTGGCAGTGGAGACATTTTTTACCATGGTTTCCTTAATGGGGGGTGGGAGTGGCATGTGGATATCTAGGGTGATTAGCTTATGGTCAGATCTGACCAACGAGGAGTTGACTTCAGGTGTAGAACACCGTTCACTCATGTTGATAAAGACTAGGTCTAGGATATTGTTGCCCCTTGTGGGGGTGTGGATAAGTTGATCCAGGGCATTGGAATTTATGAATTCCAGAAAGTGCTGAGTGAAGGAGTTGGTACATGAGTGGTTTTCCCAGTTAATGGTGGGGTAGTTGAACTTGCCCAATATTAGGGTGTTTGGTTGAACCCTAATATTTTCCAGTATATCAAGAAAAGAGTAGTGGGAATCCTGGGGCATGGTGGGGGATCTGTAGCAGGCTACAATTTGGATTGCAGTTTTGCCCAGAGTTAGTTGCACTTGGATATCCTCGGCTGCATTATGCTGAGCAACTAGCCTGGAGGTTTGGATATCCTTAATGAATATGGACACACCTCTGTCTTTGGTGTTCTGGTCCAGGTTAGATGGCTGAAAAGTGTGGTATAAGTTATAGCCTGGTAATGCAGGGGTGGTCTTTGGAGTCTTGAATCAGGTCTCAGTCACTGCACAGACATCGATGTTCTCCATTTTAAGGTGTGCCTTGAGTGAGTGCATTTTGAGATTTACACTTCTAGCATTGAGTAGCATTACCCTCAGTTTTTGCTTGCCTGTTCCTGTTATGGTGGTGAATTTGTCATTTGAACCTTGCCTAAAAAAGGCATTATAGGGGCAACAAGAGCCTTAGCCAGTATCTGGAATCCCAGGGGTGACAAGTGCAGGCCATCTCTGGCAAAGCATCATGGTCTGTCAACCATGTCGTCCCAGAAAGACAGACACTGGATCCCCTTAGAATGACACCAGAAGCTTAGCCAATTGCTGAAGTCAATCATTTTGTCCTTGTAATGAGGTATCATTCTGGGCGATGGCAGGATGCTACTCACGGCTAGGGTCATACCGGCCTGGACTAGACATACCCTGGGATTCATGAAGCTCAGCACAAGGACGGAGTTAGCCTTGCGCCGACCGTGTGGTGTAGAGGTGGCGCAGCAGCACCACATGCATATTAATGAAGGCACACTGTCGTAATGGCCACGTGCATAGGAAATGTGTATGAGTAGAGGGGGCGTACCCAAGTGCTGCACGGAGGCGTGAACATGCCGGCTGCATACGCGCAACCTAAAATGCTGACTAGTACAGCCTGACTCTAATAGTAATCACTCCTGTTAGTGTCCATGGATACTGAAATGTATGCAAAGCATACAAGACACCATTGTGAACACCACAATAAGAAGTAAACACAAAGGCACATAGCTGAATATTGAGTCCCCGTCCCTCGAACAAAGATATTTAAAACCCCATGCCCGTATTCCATTGTAGTGTCGCTAGTTATACCAAGTGGAAGCGAAACACATCGTGTTAGCATGCCGCCAATTGCCAAGCCTAGCCCAATGGTTTGGGTTACCACCTGTCCTACATTGTGAGGGACAGTCCCCCTCTAGACAGGTGTGTCCATACCAAAATCATAATAAATGTGAAATGTCCTGCGATAGTAGGACATAATTATATCCCATATGTTATGTAATAGTCCCATACAGTACGTATGTCCATATATAAAATACCTATATGTTACAAGAAACAGAATAAGCAAGTAAATGAAACAGAATAAGCAACTACACCACTTCAACAATAAAAGCTTATATGTAGGCATGAAACTAAAGTACTATCCTTTGTAATGACCATGGGTATGTGTTGGCCTGTAACTCAGATGTGTG
>NC_056739.1:1366588206-1366610706 GCF_019279795.1 Protopterus annectens
ATATATATATACATATACATATATATATATATATATATATATATATATATATATATATATATATATATATATATATGCATCTTTGGAATATTTATTGCTTCCACATTGTACATTCCCTATGGTAGCCAGACTGTACTGCATGATATGTTATTGATTCCATCCTGACATCATACAGGTGGGATGGATTACTGTTAACATCCTGCTGCTATGTTGTGTAGGGTCCTGGGTATGGGACTTGCAGCAATTGGTATTGTGTTGCAGGGCAGATCTGTTTGGCTGTGGGGGAGGGGGTGATATCAATACTTACAAGAGGTATTTAGTTTCGGGCCCCTCACCCCCATTAACGGTGCCTTTGGTCATATATGTATTTATTATATTCTCTTTTATATCTATAGATATATATCTGCATATATATATATATATATATATATATATATATATATATACATATATATATATATATATATATATAGACATCTATATGTAGACATATATATCTATAGATGATGCATATGTAGTATATATATATATATATATATATATATATATATATATATATATATATATATATATATATACATTTATATGGGTCCACTATGTAATTTCAAAATACTGAAATCCTGAATTTCAGTATTTAGAAATTACATAGCCGAAAACTCAAAGTTTCGAAATCGGCAGAAGCTTGAAATTCATAATCCAGAAACATGGAGATGTTGAATTTCCACTTCCGCTGGTGTGGTGTTTGGATAGATGGGTTAAATTTAGGTAAGTTTACGTGTGTAAGTGTATTGATAAGGGGCTTTAGTGTTTGTAAGTGTGTGTTGTGACTGCGATGTGTGTGTGTGTGTGTGTGTGTGTGTGTGTGTGTTTGTGTGTGTGAGGGACTGTAAGATGTGTGTGTGTGAGTTTCATTTTTTTTTCTGTTTGTGCAATCTTGGAGTTAGAATAAATAAGTTGGGGGAGTGTAGAAGCATTTATTTGATTGTAGTGGGAGTTTTGCATTTGTTTATGTGTGTACTGCATGTGTAGCATCGTTTCGGGATTTTGAATTTCACGGTTGTATGTTTTCGGAATTGTGAGTTTTGCTTGGGTTTTCAGCTATGTAATTTTAAAATACTGAAATTTGGGATTTCAGTATTTCAAAATTACATAGTGGACCCATATATATATATATATATATATATATATATATATATATATATATATATATACGTATCACATACCTCTACATGTATAAATACATTTCCTGCACTGTTGAATGGCTGTGCTGGATGATATGTTTGTTAAAACATGAGGGTGATGTATATCTGACATGGCTTAGTGGTTAATCACTTTTGCTATGTTGTGCAGGGTCTTGGGTTCGAACCTTGCAAAGGCTGTTTATTTTATTGTTGGGCAGAACAAAGGCCATTGGATACAGAGTGATTAAGGCACTTTTAAGCAGTTGTAAGTGGGTTTGTGTGAAGGTAAGTCCTGCTAATTTTCAGCTACAGTTTCTTATACTCAGTTAGCTTCTAAATTGCTTAACCTGTGTAGGCATTGCTTACCCCCATGCAACAAGCTTAAACCCTCTTGCTGCTGCTTAACAGTGCTTGCTGCCGCTTACCCCCATGCTAATTTCTTTAAAAGAACAGAAAAAGGGTTGATAGGAAAGTGGTGAAAAAGGGGCACAAAGAGGAAAAGACAGTAGGGAAAATAGCTAGGGATGTGCAGGATGGGTGTAGGGAAGGTCCATAGTTGCCCATTTATTCTACAGCAACAGCTGTGCATATACACTGATTTGGAGGTAGATTTGGACACTCATACCCCTGAGAGAGGGGTGAGGGCAGCAATAATATGTTGTGAAGCCAATTAGACCAGATTACATGTGTCCAGTGGACACGTGTAAAATGGACACCTATGTATGGGGTGAGATATTTTGGGGAGAATAGATTGCCCCCTTTTTTTGTGAGAGTGGGATGTTAGAGAAGGATAGTAGGTCTTTTTGGAGAGGTAGGTTGGGTAGGATAATAGACAAGACAGCATACTGTGGCAGTATAGGACATGTGGGGTGTAAACACCTTGGATGGGGTGGGGTGTTTGGAAGTCCATAAGCCCCCTAGTGGAAACAGTGGGACCGAGTTCCACACCCATGGGCAGTCACCACTTTGCCTTCATGACCCTGAAGGTGGCTGTGCTGGGTGCTGATAGGAGGGGTAGGCTGACCCTCTAGTTGCACCACACGGCCCTCAAGCTGACATAGCAGATCTCCAAACTCCTTATGGAGCTTGCCACGCACCGGCCCCCGGACCTGACGATGGGTGACAGTATCCTGGCCATGCCCACTACCAGTGGGGAGCAAGCCCCATCCCCTGAGGTGGTTCCATCCAACGGTGGTGCAGGACCAGCAGACGAGGAGGTCCTGGGCTGGACCCCGGTGCCCTGGCCAGATGAGATGGGAGAGGTGGGTCTGCTGGGATCTGCCTTCTCAAACATGTTATGGTGTTTCAGTTTTAAAACATATGTGGGTTAGTAATAGTCAACACATTCCAGGATAAGGTATAACAGCATGCATAGATATTCCCATTAACCCGAAACACCAGATATGGAACAGTTGCATAGTAAACAGAACACATGCATATATGGAGCCACAGTGGACATTACAACAGCATGCATGTACATTGATGGCAGCATGCCACCAATGTGGGAGCATTTCAACGTGGGACATGCATAGAAACAAATTTCAATATTTATCAAACAATAGGACATATGTCCCAGCAGTAGATTTAATTGTGCACATACCGATTGCATTGTGTATTGAATTTATTGTTGCAGATATGGTGGGGGGAGAGAATGATGTCAATTAGACATTTGTATATCCCTGTAGTTCTCATTACTTTCCTAGTCAGTGCTGTTATCTGTACCTTACAGGTATTACTGCACTAACCTATGGCCTTAGTTTGGACAGTGGTATGGATGCAGACAGCTATATAAATAAACTGTGTTTTACCTGCAGTATACACCTCGTACCTGGTATACATGTGACAGTATTGTTTGTTAACACTACCTGACTGTTTCTACGCATATTCCCAGATTCCAGGTTGATGCTATACACATACCTCTCCATCTCTTATTGCACACGCACTGCACATGTGTTGACAACATGCAGGTTCCACTGATCCAAGAGCTCCCTCTTTCTTCATTTCAGGTCGGCATAGTGATGCCTGATCTGCTCACCTGTGGCACTTGTGAGGTCATGGGCGAGATGGTCCCAGGCTTTCGCTTTATATTGGAAAGCCTGAATACTGGCCCTGCAGCAGTCTCTGGCCATGGTCTTTAACAAGGAGTCCTGCCATGACTTTGGACTCCTGGATGCCCCAGCACTGCACCCAGAAGTGCAGTGCATCACCCACACTGGTTATAGTGCCTACAGGAGGAAGCTGTAACCAATTATGAGATGTAGTCTCACCTGTGGTGTCTAAATAGGGCTGATTTCCCACACTTTACCATGATTGGATGGTTTTGAAAATGCTAAGCTATGGGAAAACATACTTACCTAAGGTTGGCATTGCTTAAAGGGGTATACCAATGGGCAAGCTGATTTAGCTGACCTACACATTGTTTACTCCTAGTAAGCAGGAGTGTGCAATGCTTAGATCTGCTTAATTTTTAATGTGCACACTATTTTCTGATTGGCATTAATTTATCATTTATTACATGTTATATATGTGTTTGTTAGCCATGATTCATGTGTACATACACTGTATGGGGCCCTTGCATTTATTGGGGGATTTCAACACTTTATTACAATGACACCTCACATCTGGCTTAATGCAGTACTCCAGTTCATTTATGTTATGTAGTAGGTTAAATATCATAAAACTGTATATAGATTCCTTTCACATGTTAATTTTAATTTTCTTATAGTGAGGATCTGTTTGGTGATACCTCAATCTTATATATTGCTGTGATGATTTACTGGTTGACTACTGTGACTATAGTGTATAGGATCCTGGGTTCAAGACCTGCAGGGGCTGTTTATTCTGTTGCTGTGCAGAACAGCGGCTGTTGGATACAGAGTGATTAAGGCACTTTTAAGCAATTGTAAGTGGGTTTACATGATGGTAAGCAATGCTAACATCCAGTTAAATATGCTTACAGAGAGTTAGCTTCAATATTGCTTAACCTGTGTGCGCATTGCTTACCCCCCGCACAAACAGGCTTATACCCACTTACTACTGCTTACAAGTGCTTACTTCCACTTACCTCTGCACTAATTTAGATAGAAATGTAACATGGCTCTTGGGAAGGTGGTGGATTTGGACACTCTATGGATTTATCATTCATTACACATTATACCTTCGATTTGTATCCCTGATTCATATATACATATACTGTATGGGGCACTTACATTTATCTGTGGATTTTACATCATTATTACAATTACACCTCACATCTGCATTTAATGCAGTACTCCATTTCACAAATATATGTTATTTAGTAGGTTATACAACAAAAAATACTGTTCATAAAGTGATTTGACATGGGAAAGTTTATTTACTAGAGTGAGATTCAAACCAGGTATGACTGTTTGTCAGGTAAATACTCTGACCACTACACTATTGCAGTACTGTTTCATTTGCATGTATTTTAATATTTATCTTCTTGTGCCATTTAAGCTACAGTATGAGTAGCTAAGCAATGGGCAAACCTGTGCACCTACGGTTAAATTTAATCTGTTTGATAAAAAAACTGTTTATATTATTATATTTTAAATATTGCTCTTATAAACTTGGGGTGTTGGTAGGGTAACAGGATTTATTTTTATGTACATTTTCTGATGGATTTGAAGTGTGACACTCGTATGTTTGCCATTATTTCAGACTTCATTAATGAGATCATCCCAGTGATTTGGCAGGATAAATGAGGGACAGGCCAGATGTATGAGCCACATATCTGGGCATTCTGTATTGATCTATGCTGTTGGGAGTATGCAGACCCATATGAGCAGTCTCGCTCATTGTAATTGCCAAATGGCAGTTCTTGACAGTGGGGGATGTGTATATTGTGAGAGCTTTCTCTCAGACATGCCCCTTGCACTCGTTCATGCTCACATGTCCATTTAGGAGCTGAGGCAGCACACCTTCATTACTATGCATGACGTGCTGCCGTTCTGCTCCTAAACGGTCGCTTCTGTGCAAGAATAAGCTATTCCTACACAGAACCTTACTGAATCACAGGGTTCTTCTATTGATATTTCTTTTTCTAATTCTTCATTATCTTGCTCTGATAGTTTTTTTCAAACCTTTCACTTATGTTTACCTTAAATCATATTTTCTTAAAATTTCTTTTCTGTATATTATGTGACTGCACTCATTATTTCCTGTTGATTTCTTACATTTTATTCTTTCTCAATTTTATTATCCTTATTACCCTTTATATTTGCTTTTGCTATATTACTTAAATAAGATGCTGCCTCTTCTTTATTCCCTTATAGAAAATATCTCTGTTTAAATAAGTTATTTTTCATCTTTACTTGATTCATCTTATACATTTCTTTCTCTCTATCCACAAACTCTTTTTCTATTTCTAACTAAATCTCCAAATGCATTACTACTCACTTCTTTATATTTTTCCTTTCCTTTTGATCTTATTATATGTTACCGTTCCAAATATCATTTCTTATATTTGTCTTTAAAGCTTATTCACCATACCATCCCCTAATATTTTACTGCACTCCTATTACCTTCCACACTTATCATATTTGGAATGTGCACAACTGTTTCATTTTCCATTTTTATTACCACATTACATTCCCATCCCTGAGTCCATAAACCTCTATTGTTATAAATTTTAATAATGTCCGTCACATCTTAGCACACCATTTTTAAAGGAGAACCGTACCCATAGACTAAAAAGCATGTTTATTTCATCACGATTTAGTGTTTTCTACATTTTATCACCACTCTGGGACTATTTACAGTGTTTTACATATTTTTATATGTACTTTCTGAGTCAGGTCACATGGGGTCTGGCATCTTGAAGTAATTTTGATTGTTTACTCTGCCTCTAGGTATCCAACAAAGTAGTAGTTGTATGTAAAAAAATTACATCATTCAGGCCTTTTTCTTCCTAAAGCTCTTGTCACTGCATTGCTTGTACATGCATACACTGCTGTCTTTCAGTCAGTTAGTTTTAAGTAACATTTCATGCCATTCAATGACTACTTAAAAGACAAACAGTGCAAATGCCACATAACAAATTTTCAAACTACTTTTTACTGCTGCTGCATTTTAGAATGGCTAAATTGCAGTCTTTTGTGAAGTCTGAATTGTACTAGTTTGACTCATCTCCCTCCCCCCTTCACACATAACTTCCCTGTCAAAGTGCTAAGGGTGACTTGAGCTATCTGCTGTGATTGACAGCTCACAGCAGGAGACTTGACTCATGTATTCTTTCCTTGTTCTAGCCTCTACTTTCTGTATGGGTAGGGGAAGGACCAGGGAGCTGTTTTTTAGGACAGTCATAGTGATGTCAGTTTGGGGAGGGAACTGGCCAGAAAACTACCTGTATTCATTGGCCTTAATGACATCAATGAATTGGAAAATGCAGCAAGCTTTTCCAGGGTAGAATAAAAGTTTTTTTGATAGTGAAACTACCACAGTATAGTAAGATACTGTTCTAGTGGTGATAAATATTGGATTTAAAATGTTTTAAATGCTGTATTGTTGTTTATTCATAGCAGGGACAGTAAATAGGAAGAAAAAGAACAGAGAAGTTGAGCATTTAATAATAGAATCCCATTGCTGTCCTTTAAATACACTTTAATGTCTCTCTTTCCACTTCATTTCTAAATGTAATATGTTTTTCTTTTCTAGTGAATACCTGTAAAATATGTGAATTTCATAGATTACTGTTTTTCTTTAATTTATATTGTCCTAAATTTTTTTCCATACACTCTCCTTATTCAAAATATAATGCAACAATAAGTGTATTTATTAATATGTATAAAACCTCTTTCATCTTGTGAAGAAGTACCCAATGATATTATTACATTGTCTCAAATATCACAACTATCTAGTTCTTTCTCATCTTTGCTGCTTATCTTGACTAGATATTTTTTCTTTCTTGTTTCTTTTTTCTTTTCTTCTTTCTTCACTCCTTCTTACACTTCATATGCTTACCACTTGTTTTTAGTACCTATTTCTTCTGCTTGTTCTTCCTATAGTCTGTCCATGATATCTTCCAACAATGCTGCTTTCTCACTTTCTGGTTCACTCTGAAGCAAAACAATCTTGTAATAAAACACACTTCAACACTCCTGACTGGAGGGTTGTTATAATAAATCCAGTCTGACTCTTTGTTCCACTTCTGTGTCTTGTGAAGGTTCCCTCACCTTCAAACATGCCTTCTTTTGCAAAGGCTCAACCACCTTCACAATATATATGATCACCTCATCCACCATTCCTGACTCATCAACCACGGTATTGTCAATCTTTTGCAGAAACACAAAATGATTCTGTCAAATTACCATTGCCTTCTTGTTCCTCCTTCATGATTTTTCCTGCTTCTCTGGACAACCACTGCTAATGAAATGGAAGCAGGAAGTGTAGTTGTGCAATAGGTCCTCTGTTCAATTGAATAGTGGTCCATTATTTAAAATAATATTTATTTACATTCCCTATACATAATTTACCCTATCTACTATATATACATTATTTACAATTTCTACACAAAGAAAAATGACTTCATATTTCTATCTCTTTAAAAAGAAGACAATGATTATGACAAATTATCTGACCCCCTCCCCATTCTATCTTCCATAAATAAAATCTTATTTTTAACATTGTGGCCAAATCCCACATTTCATTAAACATAGTTTCCTTCACTCATTGATTCCAAATCAATCATATTATACAAAACATTTTTATCAATTGTTTTTACATAATTTCTACTTCTGTTATTATAATATCCAAATTCAATCATATCCATACTTAATTTAATGATGTGGCATTAATTTAATTTACTTATTTAATTTATTTACATTTGTAAAACCCTCCACATGGCTCCAATCTGCAATCTTCTTCCATAAAGTTATAATTCTTCTACACCCTAACAAAAAAATGCTCATTAGTTTCAGATTCATTACAATAAAGGCAGTGTCTATCCTTTTTACTTTTGTAGGGCATTTTCACTTTCAGTGGTAATTTTTATATTATCAACCTCCATAGGAAGTGTTGACGTTCCAACATATCTTTACAGCTTCCTATTCTTGCTTTAATTGCACTCCTTTTTTATGCAACTCTTTACATGAATATATACAAAAAAAGTTTCCATAATGTTATTGTACCATTGTTTAGTCTCATTTTCAATCTCATTAATATTTATTTTCCAAAGTATGATTTTTACCTTTATATTTTTTATTTCATTATTATAACATGTGGGGAAATATATGTGTTCATTGGCATGTTGTGCCATGGCATCCAGGAGCTGGTGGAGTACCCTGGATGCTGATGCCAGTGAGAACCCCATGATATCCCCAGTTGGTCTTTGGAAGGTACCTGTGGCTAGTATTCTTAAGCCTAGATACACCTTGCTATCCACTGGGATGGGTTCCCCTCTATTAGTTCTGTGTTTAAGGCATGGCCGGCAGAGCTCAATGATTTGCTGTAGAATGTCCCTCTCCACCCTATAGAGCTCCACTATCTCCAGCTCATGTAGGCCCTGGTAGGTTACCCTGGGTCTGTATACTCTTCTCCTCCTCCTCACTGTGGGTCGGTTGTCAGCATTCTCCTTCTCACCACCCTCAGTCTCTAGCACACATTGATGGAGTAAAGCAGCAGGTGTGAGCCACCCCACACACAATCCCATGTAGAAATGCAGTAACAGATGACCTGCAGCACTCTGAAATGACCTACAGTCCTCTGGCAAAGGTCCATGCCTTACCCATAGTGCCAATGTATGGAATGTCAGGGGGGTCCCAACTAACAGTAAACAGAAAACAAATGCAGGGCCATGTTGACAAATGCCAGTAGCATACCTCCTCATGTCCTACTGCAAGGACTGTGGATCAGGCCATAAATAGTACTGGGATAAAGGCCCAATTATAGGGATACCTCTGAGATATTGCTTACATAATGTTAGGTGGACAAGAGAATAACAGAGGGGGAGTGTAAAAGCATGGATGTCATGGAGTGTGTGAAGTCTGAAACTCTAATGTCCGCCCATGCTTCTCCCAACTGCGAACCCATAAATGAATAGCCACAATACTGATTGTAAACAACAATGTGAAGATAAACTGACCATATATATGAGCCCTGCCTCTGGATAAACTGGATGTATCTGTACAGCTGAGAGGTATTGCCCCAGCAGGATATGGCCATTCCGTGAAGTTGAGAAAAGCACAAGGAGGGGAACCCCAGCCAGCATACTAACAAGGTGCTGCACCATTTACACAGAACCAGCAGTCTGTTGTCTGTAGCTACCCCTCCACAATGGCAGGTGTGTTCCAGAATGTGTAGTCTATATGCCTCAGAATATTGGTCTAAGCTTCATTCATCTTGTATTTCCCAGTAAATAACTGTGAGCAAAGAATAACTGTCAGTACTTGATGATATGACACATCACAGTGTAAAACAGTACATTTATCAGAATATCTGTGCTATAACCAAACATGTCACAGAAGCAGCACGGACAGCAATAGTTACAGTATCCCCTGTATGTTAAGCCAATTGTGTCTCCATATTGGCAACCTATCTACAGATATCCTTCAGAAACAGTTTTCTAGGTGTAGTCGTAGCACAGAAACCCTGAACTGGAGTCCAACCTTCCCTGGAATGGATGCACACACTCAATATAGAAGGTCATACTGGGCATGCTCCTACACTTAGAGAAATGAAGCCCATGTCTCACAACACAGTGGACTACAGATATCAGTTATTCGCAGCTGTCTGTGCAGACACACCAAATTGTACACAATTAATACTTCACACACTCACATTGGATAGGAATACACACACATATCTAAGTCCAACACAATGTAACATGACAAACATGCACACACAGAGACGTGGGGAAGAAAAAGACATGCAGCAACAGAGAGAATCCCATTATACACACTACACATCCCATTGACCTATATCACATGATGACCTGATGTCATTCACTGTAGAAATACCTTTGGTTAGCCCTCAGCCTTGTAGTGTCAGTGGTGCTTGTGATAACTGTGTAACACTACAGTGCAAATAGGTATCCATGTAGCAGCTGTAATCTCAGTCCTGTCAAATGTAAAGTTTTGTGTGTGTGTGTGTGTGTGTGTGTGTGTGTGTGTGTGTGTGTGTGTGTGTGTGATTCTAGATGAATGTGGTTGAGGCCATTCACACTCACTAAATCTCCTGCACCCCTCCTTCAGTAGTGCTGCTGATATCACTCACCTTCACAAATACCTATATACAGCTCCCCACCATATAACCTCCATGGCGCTTGGATAATTGTGTAATGCTATTGTGTAGCAAACTAGTTATGTAGGAGTTCGAATCCTGACCCTGGAAAATGTGAGTGTTTGTTTGATAGAGTGTGCATATCCATGTAGAGACCTGATTTTGTGGTCATTCACACTTACAACACTTCTCTTACCCCTCCTTTAGCACTGCTGCTGATGTGACTCACCTTCAAAGATACCTTTGGACAGCTCTCCAACATATAAGGTCTGTGGTGCTTGCAATAAATGTGGAGCAATGTAGTACTAATAACTACATAGGTATGGGTTTGAATCTCATCCCTGGCAAGTGTTTGTGTATGTACATATGTATGTCGGTACCTCAAAGATTTTGGCCACATTTACACCCAGTACATATCTCAGTGCCTGACTTCAGCAGTCCTGCAGATATCATCCACCTTAGAAGTACCTGTTGGCAACCCAAAACCCTAAAATTTCAGGGGTGTATGTGGTAACCCGTAATATCTTCTTCTTCTTTCAGCTTTTTCCCAGTTAGGGGTCACCACAGCTGATCACCTGTCCACTCATGATTGGCAGTAGAGTTTTTACAGTGTCAAGTTGCCAGCCTGGCACCAAACCTTTAACAGAAGGCACACACATGCATGCACTCATGCCTAGGGCTAATTTAGAGTGTCCAATCCACCTACAGCATGTCTTTTGGGATGTGTGAGGAAACTGGAGCACCTGGAAGAAATCCACATGACCACAGGAAAGGACATGCAGACTCCACACAGAAGGCACCCCTGCCAAGGATCGAACCGGAAAACCTCTTGCTGTGAAGTGACAATGCTAACTGCTGCACCACCATGGCCACCCTGTTAAATATGTAATATAATGGTCCAAAAAGATAGTTAGACAGAGGTTTGAACCTCACCCCTGGCAAATATAAATGTGTGTAGGGTAATACATTTTTTGGAATCTCTCACCCACTACATCATCCAATGCCAGTATTTACAAGGGCTGGTGATGTTTCTCACCTTAGAAGGTCCTTGGCACAACATCCATCCTATAAGCTTTGTGGCACATGGGATAAATGTGGTACACTTTAGTAGGAATTCATAGCTAGGTAGGGGTCTGAAGCTCACTACTGGCAAGTGTGTGTGTGTGTGTGTGTGTGTGTGTGTGTGTGTGTGTGTGTGTGTGTGTGTGTGTGGGGGGTGTGTGCATGTGTCTGTGTGTCAATCTGTATGTCTGTCATCAGTATCCACTGTGGGGGTTGGTGTGATTGTGTAATAACAGGATCCATTGGGGGTGGGTTTTGCTAAATTATTATGTTGGGGACCTAGTATGTCACAATGTCCTCATTACAAGGCCAACAGTTGTCAAACACCTTAGAGGTTGGTGTTGACAATCCACAGCCCTAAATATTTCGTGTCATGTGCAATGACTACATGACAGTATGGATTAGTGAACAATACAGGCAACCCTCCTATTACTCAGAGACCACTCTGCACCCATATATCATTCACAAACAGACTTGGCTAGGCAACAACCACTATGTTGGTAGTTCCCCTGCATATTGCCTCACAGATAGTACCCACGGTGTGACTGCAGTGGACTACAAGCCTGTTGACCACAACAGTGCCACTGACATCAGAAGGTACTTTGATGTGTTACATCTCCTGACTGAGTGTGTGTTATCCAGCAAGTATTGTACTATGTCAGTGTTGCAGTGGACCATCAGAGATTGTAGGGTGTTGAGAAATGTGCATTGACTGTCTAGGGACATAGATGTGGACCCATTGCAGCCTATGTTCTGGATTGCACTATTACCCCAAGGCAGTTGTTCCAGAAGTATCTCCAATGCATTATGATGGGATACTAGTCTGGAGGGGTTCCTATCTGTAATGAATATGGAGGCAACATCACCTCTAGAGGTGTGGTGTGGTCCATGGTTGGGGGCTGACAGTTGTGGAATGCATCATAGCCTGATACTGCAGGTCTGCTGTCTGCTGCTGTGAACCACCTCTCCATTACAGCAGACATGTGTCCTCCACTCCAACAACTGCTATGAGTGACTGCATCTTGATAGTTAGATGTCCTCTGTTGAGTAGCATGACCCTCAGATTGCATACATGTGTAGCTGTTATGGTGGTAATAACATTAGGAACACTGCCTAATAATGCACCATAAGGGTGGCAAGACACATAGCCAATACCTGGAAACCCAGCTGTGAGAGATGTAAGACATCCATGGCAAGTCATTGGGTTTTGTCAATCATGCAGTCCCAAGCGGAGAGATCCTGGATCCCCTGAGAATGACACATAACATGTAACCCAATGTTGCAGTCAACCATCTGTTTATAGTACCGCTGTATCATTCTGGGTGACGGCGGTACACTGTCCAGGGCTATGGTCACATCTGCCTGGACTGCATAATCAGAGAATTCAACCATGTCTCCTGACATGTAGTGCAAGGAGGTGTTTCCCAAGTCATTCATACCCACATGGATATGGAGTGAAACTCATAGTTGTTGTGGAGTGACATGACTGGCTGTGTCATGTGTTAGATGCTGGGATGTGATTGATATTTGGCTGTTACCTGCTCCATATTCAATGTAGTGAATGGGATGTGTGTGCCTCCGTATTAAATTACCCATGATCACTGTATTGTGCAAGGTGGTTAGCCTTAGGAGTGTAGTTTGGAGGCACACTGTATAGGTTAAATATGTGTCCCTTGGCATGTGCCATGTCACAGTGTCTGAGTGGGTGATGCCTTGCTGGTCTGTGCTGTTTGAGTAGATGTCCATTGAGTGCCTCTGGGAAGGTGGGTGTGTGGCTTTTCACTGTATGTCATGGCTGTCAATGTGGGTGTCATAGTGAGCTACATGTTCCACATAGTGTGGTGCAGGTGTTGATCTTATCCTCTTGACCTGCTAGTCCAGTCTTTGCTGGAGAGTGCATATGTCCATATTGGGTGATATATGGGTAACCTTCACAGGTCTGAGTGTTTGGAGTTTAGAGGGGAGGGTTGTCTTTGTCCATGCGACAGTTGCAACAGTGCCCATGAATGGACTCGTGCACCAGGATAATGGGTGAAAGCACAGATAACCGCCCTTCAAACATACCAGGAGGGGTGGACATAACTAGTAAGCACTGGGGCGACATCTGTGATAACAAGTACTGCTGATGGCTCATAGATGTGCCACACATTGATACAATAACCTGGTGAAGTGCCAATCCATAATGCTAGTTGAAGTGCAAGACAAAAATAACTAGCATGATGTACGGGTGGAACAGAAGGCAGACTGTCTGTTACCTGTAATACTTTACACAACTGTGCAGTTATAAACAGCTTTGGCTATGTGAAAGCTTAGTAAGTTCTGTAGCATGTGTTTACTGTGGAACACTATAGTAGATATACCTAGATAAGCAGAAGTTCTAGAAGACATACCTAGATAAGCAGTTCTATTCCCAATACTGTCAGGTGTGTTTGTGTGTGCATGTATGTATGTGTGTGTGAATTATGTATTATCTGGCTCATACTATTTTTGATCTGTGTACTACCCTTTACACTTCCCTTTGCTCCAATTTAGTAGAGCTGTTGATGTCATCCACCTCAGAAGTACCTTTGGTTGAGTTGGAAATGTAAAAGCCCTGTGGTGCATCTCATAACTGTGTAGCACTATAGTAGGAATACATAGGCATGAGTTATAATCCCAATACTGACAAATGTTTGTGTATGGGTATATGAATCATGTAGTTTCTGGCTCATTCCATTTTTGACCTGTGTACTACACTTTACACTTCCCTTCACTCTGCTTTAGTAGACCTCTTGATGTCATCCACCTTAGAAGTACCTTTGGAAGAGGTGTAAATGTATAAGCTATGTGATGCATCTGATAACTGCATAGTACTATAGTAGGGGTACGTAGATAGCCAGGAGTTCTAATCCTAGTGCTGGCAAGTGTGTATGTATGTGTGTGTGAATCTTGTACTGTCTGGCCCATACCATTTTTGACCTGTATACTACCCTTTACACTTCCCTTCATTCCAATTTAGTAGACCTGTTGATGTCATCCACCTTAGAAGTGCCTATAGAAGAGGTGGACATGTGTAAGCTCTGTGGCACATCTGATAACTGTGGAGCATTATAGTAAGAATACCTAGATAGGCAGGAGTTCTAATCCTAATGCTAGCAACTGTTCATGTGTGTGTAAGGATCATACCATGTGTGGCTTATACCATTTACAACCTCCCGCTGCCATTACATTATATAGTGTGGTGACAGCATCTTCCTCTCATGCAGCAGGTTAAACCATTGTACAGTCTTCTGTACAGATGTGTCTGGATTATCCATATGTTTGAAACCCATACGTGGTCGGAAGTGGTCTGTGTGCCTTAATAATGCACATGTATGTGATATTATAGCCAAATAGGCCACAGTGAGTTTAGTGACACAAATGGCAGCATGAGGTATCATATCTGACTGAAACATCATGCTGATAAGATATCTGCCTCTCTCACAGGTGGTGTGCCTTGTAGGTGCAATACATGAGTACAGATGATTGGTTTTACAAGTGAACTGTGCCTGTTATGGGTCACATTAAAGACTTGAAGAGGTGTGGACTGTCATATTGTGGTCCTAATTAGTATGTAACAGGAACATCTTACATCTTAAGAGAGGTGTGTACACAATTTATATCCACTGTATACCAGTAATGTGTCATGAATGACCTTACCTTAGGCCATTTGTCCGGCACAATTTGCTAGCCTCTGTCCAGATGTCTTGGCACTGACATGTTGTAAGGTATGCTACAGGAATGTAAAATTCATATCAGGTAGGCCCCGGTGTTGAAGACTATGATGCAATGCAGTTAATCCCAGCACAAGTGAACATGCACAACAAGCAATATAGCTATTACATAAAGCAATATAGTTATTACTGATGGTTGTGTGCATGGTGAATTGCATGTGCTTCACATGCTTGGGGTATTACCAGGCAACAACAGAACAATATAATCCTCACCAGCTCCAGGGTGCTGTCTCATATGCAGACCAGAGGGTCCTAGGTAGTTGTGAGAGGGAGTTATTGTCAGCAGACGCGCATGTGGCCTTTGTATTGGATGGATGCACCATATCTGCACATCTACAGTACTAACTTCAGTAATACACAATGCCCTGTCCTCACAATAGATGTGCAACTCTGTGCATTAGAAAACCCCATCCACAACTGCAATCGGACCTGGAACATACATGTAGATACAGTACAGATATATGTATGTCTGATACATTAATGTACTAATCCTCACTGGGCCATTAGCTGCACACTGCTCATCCAGTATGTGTGTGCAACCTACCTCTGCAATGCTTCCCTCAGCATCATGGCTTGTGCTTTCGGTGTGTGGTACAAATGTGGTAAGGAGCTTCTCAATGGCTGTTAGTGGGGGCTGGATGGCTAGGCCCCCACCTGTGGCTAGCCAGCCCCTCGCTACAGCAGCAGCCCATTGATGGCCATGGCATTTGAGGTCGGTGGCCGAATGCTGCACATGCTCATAAGTTCTGCTGTGCAGCTCGGCATCATTTACCCTGTGGACCACACTGTACCACAGGGCAGACCTCTCCCACACATCTTCTGCTCTCCGTCCACATGACAGGGCATAATGTCCAATCACATATTGGATGATGATGTCTGTTTCCCCAACAGAGAATGCTGGCAGACAAGCAATCTGCATGTTACCTGGAAGACATAAACAGGAAATGGTCACAAGACCTCATACAGTTGTCAAAATGCACATCAACAGTGGATATTACTTGCAACTAATCCAGACTACACCGTAACCTCCAACCTATCATGGCTATAGCAGCTTGCATTACACACCTGTATCTTATTCCCACCAATGTTGGACAGTTGATTGCATAATCCTCTATCCTCCATTAATTTCTGTGTAGAGGGTTGACAGTGGTCATCTTCCATGTGGACGGTGTATGTATGGTGGTAGGTCTGTGTTTGACTGTGGTGTGTGATGGAGCTCTGAGCACATGGCTGAGTTCATGTAGGAGGCAGACACTGATGTTATTATTCCCCATGGAGATATGCTGTTGCTGCCATCAGTAGGCAATATGTGCATGCTCACCATTGCTGAGGGGAGGCGTGTGGTTGATGTGCATACCTCCATGTACACCTGAGGTGGACAGGGTAGTGATGTTCCTATCTAAATTATGTGATGCAGCTTGCCTATATCCATGGCATGTGCGTATGAGGTGTTCTTTACCCCCAGTACAGGAAGAATTGTGTTGTTCCATCAGAGACTTACAACATATGTGGAGACACGGTTGCAATTGTCCTTGGTGGTGTGGATATGTCCGATTCATAGTCATAGTCAGCCTTACAGGACATCACCTGTGAACTTGCCTGCTTGCTCAGATATAGGTGGACTTGCTTCATAGTTGTTGCCTGCACATATGTATCCCTGTACATCTAATGTAGCAACCTATTATGGGGTTTGTGTATTGCTGCTGTCCACCAAGGGGGATTACTCTACCTTGGTGGAGGCTGAATATACAGGTCAGGTACTGCTGTGTCCATACAGCTACAGTGGATATAAAGGTTACACTCCCCTGATACACTGCCTGGTATTTGTGCAATTGGAACATGACACCACAGCAACTCATTTCATAATGGGTAGCCATTCTCTACAAAACTACCCTCTTACCTTAGACATGCTACAACCTCCCCAGCTTAATAATGCAGAAATTCTTATTACCAAACTACAAATCAGCAAAAACAAATACAGATATATTGTCTGTGTGTACATTCCCCCAGTAAGAACATCAACACCCTAGAAGACATCCTACAATGGTTATCTAGAAACTACCCCCAAGAAACCATTGTCTTTGGAGACTTCAACATTGATTGGAACACCTGTTCCTCAGAATCTCCTACTGCTCAAATAAACCTATATGGGTTTACACAGACCATATCTTCCTCCACCAGGTTTAGTAAACCCAATAGTAAAGAAAGTACCCTAGACCGGATACTTATCAATAGTCATCCCCAGATGTATAAGTCAGGGACTCTGCCTGATGACATAAGTGTCCATTGTCTTACATACATAATTAAGCTCAAGGCAGATGACCCCCACCCCCACCAGCTCACCTATAAAACTAAGAAACAATAGGAACTTCAACCTCACCAACTTCCAAAATGAATCCAAGGCTTGCAATTAATCAGCTCTAAAACAACTTCCACTGGATGAAGCAGTAGATTACTTCAATACTAAATTCCTTATCATCCTTGATTTTCATGCCCCTGCTCACTCTATCAGAACCAAAGCAAACATTTCACCATGGCTTTCAAAAGAAACCAAATCTAAAATCATACTCATAAACAAAGCTTGGGCCACTTAGCGCTCAACAAAAGGCCCGCATGATGAACTTAAATATCGTCAGCTAAGGAATGACAGAAAAAACGTCTACTGCCATTTGCAACAAAAGCATCACAACAAGCTTCAAAAGTTTTGGGCTGGATTAAATAAACTCCTGCACCCAGGCCAAACCCCACTCCAACCCCATCTACATGTAATCATAAATCCCTGGTGGACATTGCAAATACCTACAATAGCTTCTTCAAAGAGACCATTCAGTCTCTAGCTAGCCAACTCACTCCTACCACCCATATTTCAGAGACTAACATACCCAGTACTCTACTCTCCTTTAGCTTTCAACCTGTTCCCACTTCATTAATCAAAGCCCTAATCAACAAACTTAAGTCTACCACCCTAGCAGCTGACTTCCTCCCCGCAGAGTATTTGCAAAAAGCTGCAGACGTCATAGCATACCTTAACTCTATCTTGATAAACAGAACTATTTCTGAAGCTGCCATCCCCTCAGTCTGGAAAATATCCCATGTTATTCCTCTCCATAAAGGAGGTAGCTTCGCTGAACGGTCAAACTTCAGACCTATAGCTATTTTGTCACCACTAGCTAAAATTATGGAAAAATGTGTCAAAAAACAACTTATGCACTATCTTATTTAGAACAAGCTGCTAGCTGACTCACAACATGGCTTTAGGCCATGCCATAGTACCACCTCAGCTCTCCTCTCTTTCTTGACTGCCATTAACCACAACCAAAACAACAACATATTATCCTCAGCACTCTTTCTTGATCTTTTCAAGGCTTTCGATATGGTTAACTACCAATTACTCATTCAAACTCTGAAGGCCTTCTCCTTAGACTACCTTTCTCTCCAATGGTTTCATTCTTACCTGTCTGCAAGACAACAAGCAGTCCTTTGGCAAGACAAGCTATCTACCCATCTACCCATCACACTAGGAGTACGCCGGGTTCTATTCTAGGATCCCTACTTTTCTCTATCTTTATTAATGATCTCCACTGAATCATCCCTAACGCTACCTGTATTCAATGCACAGATGATTCCACCTTAATCTGTTCAGCCACTTCCCCAACAACACTTCTGACATTAACCCAGAATACTTTTAATACTGTTGAAAACTGGCTCACTAATCTCTGTCTGATCTTAAACCCCAACAAAACTAAGATGCTTCTTTTCTCCCCCAATCAAAGGTCCTCCCCTCCATCCTTTATCATAAAATCTAATAATGGCACCATCATCTCCCCAGATATCCAAACCAAACTCCTGAGAGTTATAGTAGACAGTAACCTTAAATATGATTTGCATGTCAATCAAAAAATCAAAACCATTAATATAAAACTTGGCTCCCTTTACAAGATCAAACCTTTCCTTACTCCTCATGCCAGAACTGCTATTGCCCACTCTCACCTACTCTCTTCTCTTCTCTATGCCTCCCCGCTTCTCACCAATTTGAACAAAACCAATCATAACAAACTATCCTGCTGTTATAACCACATTGTTAGATTTGCTACAGGCTCAGCATATAGGACACACTATTGTTCATAGGTTGGTACTAGGCTATCAGCCCTAGGGCCTATACAAGCCTAGCCATAACAATTCCTTGGCTATTTCTTCCCACACTATTTAATTCCCTGGACCCCTATCTAGCAGGGAAATAAACTGCCTCTGCAAGTCTTGAATCCAGGACCCTGCACACCATAGACAAAGTGATTTACCACTAAGCCATGCCAGATATTGTCAAAACCTAAATATCCTAGGGTGGCTTGAACTACCCACCCTAGTGCAGTTCAACCAGCCTATAGTAGCACATAAAGTCCTTAACCACCCTGAAAATACACCTACACATAAAAACATCATTAGCCCCTAGAGTAACCTCAGGCCACTTCGCTCATCTATCAGACTTCATGTTTTAACATTCAAATCCAATAACTCAGCTGGGGATGCTCTGTTTGCCAACTACATTGGCAAAATATGGAATGTACATCCTGCAGACCTTACTCTAGAATCCTCACTTTCTTTATTCAAAAAAGTTTCAAAAAATATTTTAAATCACACTGGCTATGTCCCTGCTCTAAACCAGACTAACACCATACCATCTCCACTATTTAAGTGCTATACCACAATTGTACTATTTAATCTACTTATATTAAATTACAAAAGAACTTATGGATAATTGCTTGCTCGACCAATGTATGTAACTTGTCTGTGTTATGTATTCTGTGTATTATGCTTATGTGTTGCACATATAATTTCTATGCATTGTATTTTGGAGATTTTCTCCCCAGAGATCTTCTGAAAATGGACATGTATCCAGTCAGACTATCCTGGTCAACAAATGTAAAATAAAATAAATAAAATAACAATTCCCACCTGTAGTGTGACTTATAGCCTGTACAATTCAATTGAAAACATAACAATCTGGTCTGTGAAAACATATGGAAATAATACTCAGTACAATAAGCCAGTTAAATGAGCTTGCACACCCTTAAACTTGTGTATGCACCTCTTGAGATGGTTACAGCATTCATCCGTCTTGGCCTGTACTCTAACAGGGTTTATATTAGAACATCAAAGGCTGATAAGTCCGAAGCTCAGAACTTTGAACTTCAAACCTCAAAAGCTAACATCGAACTGCAGAATGGAGATCGCCATAGAGAGCAGGAAGGGAAGATTTCCCTTTACTGCACTATAGTGCAATCTCGGAGTTGGTATATTTAAGTAGCAGGGGTGTGGGGGGTGCAAGGAGGCTTTCCCTCCTGCATAGAGAATTTTTTTTTGGATAGTTAGTAGTTTTTTGTACATTCGATGTTGCCAGCTTTTGAGGTTTGTAGTTTGAAGTTGTGAGCTTCGGACTTGTAAGGTTTCTATCATTCTGATATAGACCCACTCTAACATCATGGCACATCTTCACTTGACAATAGTTGCTCACCTTCCTAGAAACACCTTTGATTGTATTTCAATGGAATTGGACAGGTTAGGTGTTCGTATTCAAAATGAGAAACATTATGAAATGATCTTCTGTGGTCTGATTGTCATACAGCACACAAAACTGGCAATCTAACAGGGGTATGCATACTTGTGATATCCACTGTATATAGGTGTTAATAGAACTTGTAGTAGTAGGCATGGACAGAGGGTGATAACACAGGTGGACACTTCTCTGCCTACTCTAGTACCCATATCAGTGTCAGGGCAATGCAACCACCAGTAGTTGTACACATATATGTCTGTTGTGTGCACTGCCACTGATATTACACACATGTGCAACATGCACAACTTATTTACCTGACTGCTTGAAACCCATGTGATTCGTTTTGTGCCTTCCAGCTGAACATATGCATACATACATGTGCTCAGGGGATACCTAGTATACATTTCTGTTGAATGTTAGTATGGCACACTGTATTTACAGTCTTGCTGCTCAATTGTACTTCTCAACCTGTTACAGCAGTATGTCTGGACAATGGCACACATTACTGGGTGTCAAAAGAGACATCAGTATTGCTACTGTATTAATATAGCTGCATCATACATTAGTACGTTGATTGCACAATAGGGTTTGACATCACTGTGATAACCTGGAAGGTGTCCAACAGTCATAAGTAGGCTATTATGTTACAATGCCATTGTTCACAGACCTGCCAATGGTTTGGCTGACATAACACATATATGTGTATGTGACTACATCAGTCACAAATGTGCTTAATGTGCAGCAGAACACTGTACAGTTGAATGTTGTTAATTCAATATATCACATGCAGTTCAACACATGTCTGCAACAGTACTCTTCTATGCAAATGCCCTCTATACGTGTCTTAGGTTTACAAGGCAAACATGTGTCATACTCATAATCACAGGGAACATGGATATGGAAAACATCACATTAACTGGCCTAACAGTGACACAGTCACAACTGTTTGGCACACCCCTGTGGTTGTCATATCTGACCTGTCCTTTCCCAGGTGAGTCAGGGTCCTTTGCTGCGACATCTGGACAATGCCTAAAATGATGGGGGATACAAAGGAACAGACTTTGAATATACCTTTTACAAACATACAAGGTTCATAGAATTATACATTTAGCATTAAAGTGAATATTCTTAAGGATGTTGAGTCTTAAACTCAAGCATTTGCCATTACCTGATGACTGCAATTCTCAGCTATTGGCCCAAAAGTACAGATTTCAGGAGGAACAGACAAAATACATGATGGTAAAATGTGGACATTCTGTGAATATCTATACAGTTGAGAGGTATGTTTGTGATATCTCCCACTGCAGATAGGGCCAGATGCTATGGTCATAGGAGCTGTTTAACAGGACATTAGTACAGCATGTCTTGTTGGGACATATATTCCTCCAAATCATATTTCCCATTATTACAGACCAAGTACTGCATTCAATTACTTGCTTGCATGTTCCACTTACCTTTTTTCTTTTTTCTCTTTTCCACTTTATGTTTCATTGGTTATTTCTCTCTCTCTCTCTCTCTGTGTGCACTACAGTGATAGAGCTGGTCTGAATAGGTGACAGCATGGCATTTGTAGGTGATGCTCATGAACAGGTGATAGCCTGTGCACCTATAGGGGTTCCCCACCTGATAACTGCATGCAGAGCAGCTGTGCAGTTATTCCAATAGCCAATGTCATGGCAACACACTCCTATAAATGAGCACTCCATCTGGGCAA
>NC_056739.1:1366615706-1366635706 GCF_019279795.1 Protopterus annectens
GAGGAAGGATAGTAGAAATATTTGGGGAGGTAGGTTGGGTAGGAAGACAGACAAGACAACATACAGGGGTGGTATATGACACATGTGGGGGTAAACACCTTGGATGGGGAGGGGTTTTTGGAAATCAAAAGCCCTTGAGCCCCCAAATGGAAAAAGTGGGACTGAGGTCACTGCCAATCGGCACTCACCACTGCACCTTCACGACCCAAAAGTGGCTGTGCTGGGGGCTGAGCAGGAGGGGCAGGCTGACCCTCTAATTGCACCACCCGGCCCTCAAGCTGTCAGAGCAGATCTCCAAACTCCCTTTGGAGCTTGCTATGCACCAAACCCTGGACCTGGCTTCAGGTGACAAGATCCTGTCTGTGCCCACTCCTGGGGGGACAAACTCCATCCCCTGAGGTGGTTCCACCTGAAGGTGGTGCAGGAACAGTAGATGAGGAGGTCCTGGGGTGGGTCCCAGATGTGCCGGGGTCCTGTGCTATGTACAGATGAGGTGGGAGAGGTGGTCCACTGAGACCAGGCTTCCCAAATATGCTATGGTTTTACAGTTTTAGAACATATGTGGATTAGTAATAATCAATTTGTAAACAGGAACAGCAAGTCCCATGCATGTACGGCAAGGTGCACGGCCCAAGTAAAGTATGTAAATCAAAAAAAAAACAGCACCAGAAGAACATTTAATACAAAAATGTATGGGCAAGAGTACCCATGTATGAATACACAAAAAAAACTGACACTGAAAGGGTGATTTAGTAATAGTCACCACAATCCAGGATTCAATATCACAGCATACATATATATTCCCATTTAACCAAAACAACAGATTTGGAACAGTTGCATTGCAAACAGAACACATGCATATATGAAACCACAGTGGCCATTACAACGGCATGCAGGTTACATTGATAGCAACAGGCCACCAATGATAGTATTTCAACATGGAACATTAATAGAAACACATTTCAATATTTGTTGAACAATAGAACATATTTCCCAACAGTAGGTTTGGTGTAAACATACCCATTGATTTGTGTGTTTAGATTATTGTTGCAGATATGGCAGGGGAGAGAGAGAGATGTCAATTAACAACTTGCATATCCTTGTAGTACTTACAACTTTAATGATCATTGATCTAATCATTACTCTATAGGTATTATTGCAATACCCTTTGGCCTTGATTTGGGCAGTGGTTATGTTTGTACACAAGTGTATAGTTCAACTGTCTTATAGCTAAATTATACTTCTCTTACCTGGTAGACCTATGGAGGGAATGTTTGTTAACACTACCTGACTATTTCTTCACATATTCACAGATTCCTAGATAAAATTATGCATATACATCTCAATCTCTTAATGTTCAACATGTGGACAAAGCTTGACAACATGGGGGTACAAATAGGGACATATTTTAAATATTGTTCTTATAAATGTTTATGCAGTTGCTAGAGTAAAAGGATTTGTTTTAATATACATTTTCTGAATGATTTGAAGTCTGACACTCAAATGTATGTCATTATTTAGTGGCTACAATCATGAGATCATCCTAGTGATTTGCTAGGAAAAAAGAGGAGCAGGCCAAAAATATGAGCCAAATATCTGGACATTCTGGGAAAACCTGTAGAGGTGGGAGGTATGATTATTCATACAGCTTGCTACCACTCCCAGGGTTTGAACCATGTCTGTGTCTGCTCAAAATACAACAATTTCTGTTTCATCAAAATGAGGTATTTTGAAACTGTTGTCTGTTCCTTCAGTGTTTTCTCTCTAAGTCTCTTTTGGTTGTACAATCTGACCTTGTAATTACAACAGTCTTATACAGACATTCCTAGACAAATTTATATGTAGCATAGTGTGAGAACAGTGGTTGACACAACAGTACTATTCTGATATCAGATCTTGGTGAATGCTACATGTCAGGACATACAATACCAGAGTAAAAACAACTAGTCCAGGATTTACAACTTTATTGCCAGGCAATTACAGTTTTCTTATCTGAAAGAACTGTGGGGGGAATGTTTGTTAACACTACCTGACTGTTTCTACACATATTACCAGATTCCTAGGTAAAATTATGCACATAACTCTCAATCTCTTAATGCACAAAGTCTGGACAAAGCTTAACAGCATGGGGGTACAAATAGGGACATATTTTGAATATTGCTCATATAAACTTAGAGAGTTGCTAGAGTAACAGGATTTGCTTTAATATACATTTTCTGAAGGATTAGAAGTCTGAAACTCAAATGTATGTCATTATTGGTGGCTACAATCCTGAGATAATCCCAGTGATTTGCTAGGAAAAAAAAGGAGCAGGCCAAAAATATGAGCCAAATATCTGGACATTTTGTGAAAATCTGTACTGTTGAAAGGTATGATTATGCATACAGCTTATTACCACTCCCAGGATTTGAACCCTAACCCTAACTTTGGTAGGGTTTCTGTCTTTGCACACAGTGCAGGCTGGAGAAGTTGTTGACCACAACTGAGCTACAAAATATAAGTATCTTGATTTTTTTTGATTATTTTTACAGATTACTGTTTTTACAATTTAATATATATAAAGCACTTTGTCTATTCAGTATCTTCACAAATCCTTATCTGTTTAAAAACTTTCATTTGTCTCTCTAGTGCTTGCTGTCTGTAGGCTATTTATACTTGGTGGCTTTGCAGTTGCCTGCCCCTACTGTGACACACCTCCCAGTCTAGTGTCATTAGCTCATTCTGCTTAATACAGAGAGAACATTTGATAAGGCCTTCTGTTCCTCCTTTTTCCCTTTCAAAAAGTAAAACAAAACTTTTTTTTTTTCTTTCGCCTGAACCGTCTTGTGTTCTGACTGTCCTTCTCAAACATTTTGGAAATATACAGTATATTTCAGAGCATTTGTTATAACTGTATTTGCTATAACTGATTTAAGTATTTTTTTCTGGCTTTTTGATTATTTACTGCTTAGCGACTGCATTTTAGCCTGTTTATACAGCTCTGCATTCTATCTAAACTGTTTTTGTGTTGATTAACTGTTTTGCACTTTTAAAAAGTTATTTGTTGCTTAATTTTACCGGTAGGCTAACACACTCAAGTGTGATAGCCGCTTAAAAGCATTTATAGCATTTACTGTCTGTTTTTCCTCTGTTTTCTGCAAAAAAGAAAAAAACAAAAAAAAAATCTTGTTTTCCCGCCTTACTGAACTAGAATAGTCCAGTCTTCAGAGTTTGCTGATCTCTGGGCTTTGTCTTGGTTCCTGTGCTATTCCATATCCTTATTTGGATAAAAGGAAGCGTCTTTGTTCACCAGTGGGAGTGGGGAGCACTGAGCAGCCTATTTGTCCCTAGAGGAGTGGTTCCATCCAGAAACTTGTAGTCTATTGGCCATTTTGGGTCAATTCCTAGCTCTTTTCATCCCCCTGTAATAAAGCCCGCTTTAGAGCGCTTTTTCGCTTGTATTCAACTCAGCACCGCTCCTCGTGGTGTCCTGCATAGTTCTACAAGCAGCAGAGAGAAAAAGAGTGACTTTTTCCTGATTTAAGTATTTTTTCTGGCTTTTTGATTATTTACTGCTTAGTGACTGCATTTTTGCCTGTTTATACAGCTCTGCATTCTATTTAAACTGTTTTTGTGTTGATTAACTGTTTTGCACTTTTAAAAAGTTATTTGTTGCTTAATTTTACCTGTAGGCTAACACACTCAAGTGCGCTAGCCGTTTAAAAGCATTTATAGCATTTACTGTCTGTTTTTCCTCTGTTTTCTGCAAAAAAAAAAAAAAAAAATCTTGTTTTCCCGCCTTACTGAACTAGAATAATCCAGTCTTCAGAGTTTGCTGATCTCTGGGCTTTGTCTTGGTTCCTGTGCTATTCCATATCCTTATTTGGATAAAAGGAAGCATCTTTGTTCACCAGTGGGAGTGGGGAGCACTGAGCGGCCTATTTGTCCCTAGAGGAGTGGTTCCAGCCAGAAACTTGTAGTCTATTGGCCATTTTGGGTCAATTCCTAGCTCTTTTCAGCCCCCTGTAATAAAGCCCGTTTTAGCGTGCTTTTTCGCTTGTATTCAACTCAGCACAGCTCCTTGTGGTGTCCTGCAAAGTTCTACAAGCAGCAGAGAGCAAAAGAGTGACTTTCTCCTGATTTAAGTATTTTTTTCTGGCTTTTTGATTATTTACTGCTTAGCGACTGCATTTTCACCTGTTTATACATCTCTGCATTCTATTTAAACTGTTTTTGTGTTGATTAACTGTTTTGCACTTTTAAAAAAGTTATTTGTTGCTTAATTTTACCTGTAGGCTAACACACTCAAGTGTGCTAGCCATTTAAAAGCATTTATAGCATTTACTGTCTGTTTTTCCTCTGTTTTCTGCAAAAAAAAAAAATCTTGTTTTCCCGCCTTACTGAACTAGAATAGTCCAGTCTTCAGAGTTTGCTGATCTGGCTTGGTTCCTGTGCTATTCCATATCCTTATTTGGATAAAGGGAAGCTTCTTTGTTCACCAGTGGGAGTGGGGAGCACTGAGCAGCCTATTTGTCCCTAGAGCAGTGGTTCCAGCCAGAAACTTGTAGTCTATTGGCCATTTTGGGTTAATTCCTAGCTCTTTTCAACCCCCTGCTATAAAGCCCGCTTTAGCACGCTTTTGCGTGATTTAGCGCGGAGTTGCCCATAGAGCACCATCGGGCAGCACCAGTTAAACAAGGTTAAACTATTTCTGGCTCCGTAAAGTCTGCTCTTCAATTTTTCCCTTAGAACTTCTCTACTTGCAATCTAAACAGTCTATTCTCTATCTCAAAAGCTCAGCACTTGCTCCTAAAGCATTTTTATGTAGGTAAAGTACTTATATACTAAACAAAGTACTACATTAGCCTAGAATCCCCTTGAGTACCCATTTCCCTATAGGTCCCTTCTGACTCAGTTACACAGCAAACTTTTTCACTTTTTCTAGCATGTCGAAGGGTCAGTTGCTAGCGTCCTCTCTTGTTCAGCTGGTGAATCTGGGCATCTTGAGGCAATGTTACAATTGCCTCATGTACACAGACAACCCACTCCTTCTCCCACAAAACACAAATACATGTGAGAGATGCAACTATATAGCCAAACTGGAGGCTGAGCTCTCTCAACTCAGGGCTGGCAAGACCAGACAGGAGGAGAAGGAAACCACACACACCACAAACCCAGTTTCACATAGAACTATCACAACTGCAAAACAAACACATAAACACACAAAGACATACTCGGAGGCACTGATCAAAAATCTACCAAAACTACAGAGGCCTCCAAAGCAGACACCCAAGCAACTGCCACCTCAAGACATAGGACATGCAACACATAGTTCTCAAAGTCAGTGTGCTAAACAGTCACAGCCCTTAAGGCCAAACACAATACCAGACACACTTGTTATAGGTGACTCCATAGACAGACACACTGACGTCCCACTCACCAGACTGAACAAGGAAAAGATCACAGTAAGCTGCCTGTCAGGAGCTAGAATCCACCACATAACACAAGCACTCAGGTCACTCCACAGCAAGTACAAGTATGACTCAGACATTGTCCATGCCGGTGTGAACGACCTGAGATGTACCTCCCTGGACTACATGAAAAGAGACATAGAGGAGCTCTCAGATTATGTAGCCCAGGCCGGTATGACCCTGACCCTGAGCAGTATCCTACCCTCACCAAGAATGATGCCACGATACAGAGACAAAATGATCAGCTTTAATAATTGGCTTAATTACTGGTGTCATTCTAAGGGGATCCAATGTCTGTCTGCCTGGGATGACATGCTTGACAAGCCACGCTGCTTAAGGGACGGCTTGCACCTGTCACCCTGGGCTTCCGGATATTGGCAAAGGCTCTTGCCACCCCCATAGTGCCTTTTTTAGGCAAGGCTCAAATGATAAACCTACCACCCTAGAAAACAAATATGGAGAAAAACTAAGGGTAATACTGCTCAATGCCAGAAGTCTAAACCTCAAGATGCACACCCTCGAAGCCCTCCTCAGTATGGAGAACATCGATGTCTGTGCTGTGACTGAAACCTGGTTCAAGGCTCCTGAGAGCACCCCAGCACTATCAGGTTATACCTCATATCATGCGTTCCGGCCCCAAAATCCGGACCGAACCACAAAAGGAGGGGGAGTACCCATATTCATAAAGGATACCCACACCTCCAGGTTAGTGGCAATGCACGAAGCATCGGAGACCATCCAGGTGCAACTAACCATAGGTAAAACTGCCCTACAGTTTGTAGCATGCTACAGACCACCTTCTCAAACTCAGGAAACCCACACAGCCTTCCTGAAGACACTGGAGAGTATGAATGTCTCTCCAAACACCATCATATTGGGTGACTTCAACTACCCAAACATAGACTGGGAACATTACTCAAGCCCCAACACCCTAGCCCAAAGGTTCCTGGAGTTCATAAACTCAAATGCTATGGAACAACTAGTCACCATTCCCACAAGAGGAGAAAATATACTAGACCTGATCATCACAAACATGGGGACAAAATGCTCCACTCTGGAAGTATATCCCTCATTGGTGAGATCAGACCATAAAATAATCTCACTGGAGAGCCACATCCTGCCCCCACCATCAGCAAAAAAGACCACAGTGAAGAACTTCTCAAAAGCAAACTTCACACTTCTTAAGACTGGAGCGGTATCCTTCAAGGCCCCCGAGCCAGTGGAAACCACAACCCACGCTGCTGAAACCCTTACAAATATCTTCTACGAGCACCTCCAGGAATATATGGATCAAGCAATCCCTAATAAAATCAAGACCCTTTCCACCAAAGGCAGGCGCCCGGTCTGGTGGACCCCAGCCATAAACAAACTCTACAACAAGAGGAGAAAGCTACTACATGACAGAGCAAAATCCGTAAAAGGGAAGGCATCTCTGATCAATACTAGCAAAAAACTACGATCACTCATAAAATCATCCAAGACCAACTTTGAGAGAAAAATCGTTAATGACACAAAAGACAATCATAAGGCCTTCTTTAGCTATGTTAGAAACCTGGGTGGAAACTCCCAGATATGCTCAGAATTAGTCCAAAATGATAAAAAAGTCACTGAACCCACAGACATTGCCAACATACTGGCAGACAGGTTCAGTGCAAATTTCTCCCTCCCTCCCCCTAAAGGAGAAATATCTATCCCACCAGAGTCTAGCCTCCCAAACATCTCAGATGCCCAGGTGAGAGCTGCTCTCTCTAAAGCAAAAAACACAGCATCAATGGGACCGGACGGTGTCCCCGGCTGTGTGCTACACGAACTCAATGAGGAACTAAACCCACACATAAGGCTGCTGTTTAATCTTAGCCTTACTACAGGATACGTACCCAAAAAATGGCGTACGGCAACTGTGGTCCCACTCCACAAAGGCGGTGCTTCTACGGACCCTGGAAATTACCGCCCCATAAGCTTGACGAGCCTTATCTGCAAAGCTATGGAGAGGATCATAATGGAACTCATAAATAAAGACATTGGGGACCTACAGACACTGGATCCTACCCAATTTGGCTTTGTCAAGGGCAGATCCTGCCTCTTGAACTTGGTCGACTTTTCGAAACAGTCACTAAGGCCATTGATGAGGGTAAGGCAGTTCACATAGCCTACCTTGACCTAGCAAAAGCGTTCGACACAATACCCCACTCAGGCATCATAGAAAAGCTTACCAGCTTAGATGTAAACCCATATGTCACAAGATGGGTTGCAAACTGGCTCAAGGACAGAACACACAGGGTTAGAGTTGCTGGTGCCTTGTCAGACTCTAAGCCGGTCACGAGCGGTGTCCCACAGGGCTCAGTCCTGGGCCCCCTCTAGTTTGGCATTTATTTTTCTGAAGTGCAGGCAAACATAGGGGGACTGTGGCTGACAAAATTTGCAGATGACTGCAAACTGGGCACCATAATTGACACTCCATCAGACACAGACATCCTCCAGAGAGGTCTCATAGAAATGGATAACTGGTGCCAGAGCCATGGCCTTAAGCTAAATGCCAAAAAATGTATAGTCATACCCTTTGGGAAAAACAAGGTAACCCATAATTACCACATAGGTGGTAATCCATTAAACATGGAAGAAGTTATCAGGGACCTGGGGACCCAAGTTGACAGTTACCTCTCTTTTGACACTCACATTGCCAAAGTGGTTAGGAAGACCTTCTACACTGCCCACCTGATCATGAAGGAATTCACATCCAGATCAGGAGAGGTCATTGTACCCCTGTACTCTTCACTTATCAGACCAATGATTGAGTATAACGCCCCATTCGGAATGTACCTTACCCAACACCTGCAGCAGTTGGAAAGACCCCAAAAGTTCCTCACCAAAAGGATAAAGGGGCTCAAACATATGTCATACGATGCCCGACTGAAGAAACTCCAGCTCTATTCAGTCGCATACCGTCTGCTCAGAGGTGATCTGTGCCTGACATACAAGGCCATGTCCAACCCGGAATTAATGGACATGCTCCACCTCAAAAAATCCAAATCCACCAGAGCCACGAGAGCAAGAGACTTAAACCTCAACACGGATATAAATAGGACGTGCTGGAGGGACAGATTCATCACACAGAGACTCCCTACACTATGGAACAGAATCCCAGTCCATGTGAGGCAGAGCCCCTCACTGACTCTGTTCAAGAGAAATCTTGATGAGTGGATGGGAGATTGTAGGTTTACCCCGGGAATCATCTCTCTGTCACTGCTGGACAGAGGCACAGCAAACTAATGGGTATAGTATTCTCGTCCTAAGGGGTGGTGAAAGCCACACACACTCTGCCTAGGCTTATAAATGCCCTAGGGCAGATAGCCTAGTATGAACCTATGAACCTATGAACCATGGCTGCTTCTGCTCAAAATACAACAATTTCTGTTCCATCAGAGTGAGGTATTTAGAAGCTGTTGTCTGTTCCTTCAGTGTTTTCTGTTTAAGTCTCTCTTGGTTGTACAATTTGAATTTGTACTTACAACAAACAGTCTCATACAGACATTCCTAGACATATTTTTTATGAAGCACAGTGTGGGTAATAGTAGTTTTCACAACAATACAATTCAGGGAATGCAACACTAAATGCCATGCAACACCAGAGTAAACACAACCAGTCCAGGATTTAGAACTTTATTGCCAGGCACTTACGGTTTTATTTAAATATCACCTATATGGGACTATTGCTGTTATATTGATTGGTTTATTCAGTACAACCCATACACAGTTTTTATACTGCCAGGTGACTTCCTACTACTTTATATTTATTTGGTATGACTATTGCAAGCAGGATTGTTACTCACCAGCCTCGAGACACAGCCTTTGCAACCTATTGGCATGGGCTTCCTGATTCTCAGCCCACTCAGCTGGAGCTGTTAAGGGAACAGAGAAATAGTTAGGCATACCTATCCATCACATACACAGGCTGGACTTTGGCAAACAGTTACTGATATGAATATTTACACATTGCTGGGACATCACCCCACTGCCTTGCTTCTTGGACCCACTCATCCAAGAGCTCCCTCTTCCTCCCCTTCAAGTCAGCATAGTGGTTCCAGACCTGCTCACCAGTCTGAGGGATACCAGTGGCACTGGTGAAATCACAGGTGAGATGGTCCCAGGCTTCTGCTTTATATTGGCAGCCCTGGTACTGGCCCTGCATCAGTCTCTCATCATTGTTTTTTACCATGAGTCGTACCATGACGTTGGACTCCTGTATACTCCAGCACTGTGCCCGGAAGCGCATGTCCTTACCAGCACCTGCCATACTGCCTACAGTGGGAAGCTGCAACCAGTTATGAGCTGTATTCTCACCTGTAGGGTTTAAATACAGCTGATTTCCCATCCTTTGCCATGATTGGCCGGTTTTGAATATGCTGAGCTAAGCTAAGCTATGGGCAAACCTGCTTAGCTAAGGTTGGCAGTGCTTAAAGGGACAGGTTCAGCACTGCTTGCCAATGGGCAAATCCACTTAGCTGGGCTACTCATTTCTTAGCAGTCATAATTGCAAGATGCTTACACCTGGTAAGCACAGTTGTGCAATGCTTAGCATTGCTTATTTTTTATTTTATAGACTATCTGCTGAATGGGATTGATTTGTCATTCATTACATATTATACATTTGTTTACTGTCCCTGACATGCCCCAGTGTGCTTTCATTACATTTATTCATTTGTGACTATACTGTATGGGTCACTTGTGTTTATATGGAGTTTTCACAACTTTATTAAACTGACACCTCACATCTGGACCTACCACAGTACTCTGGTTAACACATATATGTTATTTAGGTGCTAATTATAAAAAAAAATGATGTAATACTTTCACATGTAAAATGGCTACAGTGGGGATCAAACCAGGAATGGCTACTTGGAAATCACCTGCTCTTACCACTATATTATTGCAGTACTGGCTATGTTGGATGTATCTTGCTTTTTAACTTCTTGTGCTGTTTAAGCTTGATGGGCACATCCACAGAGCTACGCTCAAACTTTATTGCATGTATAAAAAAAATAATTTGTTGTGTTTTATTATTTGTACCCTTCAGAATATCCCTGCTAATGCTGAACCTGTTACTCTATCAACTTTCTGCTTTGTGGGATGATTGCCCCTTATGTCTTTGTCCACATTCCTTACTCTGATGGGTTGGGAGGTGTGTGCTATATGCTTATGTTACATCTGTTATTCTTTCAACTTTTGCCATGGTAGGGACAATTGTCCCTTATGGCTTTGACCAGATTTTTTACCCTGATGGCTTGGGGGTATTATGAGCATTCTCGCTCATTTTAAATTGCCAAACGCCAATTCTGGTGTGCAAGGGGCATGTGTATTATGAGACCACTGCTCTCAGACACACACCCTGTACTCATACAAAGAACCATGTCCGTTTAACAGTATGGCAGCTCGCCTTCATGAATATGCATGGCACGCTGCCGTGCTGTATGGGAAAGGTCACTTCCATGCAGGATCAAGCTATTCCTGGATGGAAGTTTGCTGAATCCTGGGGCCTGTCTGGGGCTTTCAGAAATGAAACAACTAATCATTGTTGCAACTATAAACCCAAACAGATGTGCTGGGACTCACAGTAAACAGCTGTGACAATAATCCAAGGCACTAAAAGTTAGAACACAGAGAAAGGATAAGGCAAATAATTTGCAGCTATTAAAGCAGATCTAGTACTTTACTAGATAAAGTGCAATTCAGCAACATGGAGTAAATATTCAGATCTAGGTGGATCTGGCTTTAGCACAACAGTCAAATGCTATGTTGGATGTCTCATTTCTTAGCATAAGGCCAATAATCCTTAAATGCAGATAACCACAGTAAGTGTGTGTGTGTGTGTGTGTGTGTGTGTGTGTGTGTGTGTGTGTGTGTGTGTGTGTGTGTGTGTGTATGTACTTTACCTGTCAGGCATTTGAATTTATGTCTGAACAGATGAATGAAGAACTTTATAACAGGCTTAAAAGTGTTAATCTATGATGGACAGATGATGGTGGGCCCTATTGTGCATTAATTAATGTAATGGTACAATATAGGTCAAAGGGGCTAGCATATCAGCTTAGTTGGAATATATCTGACTCACACCACCAAGGTGTGTGCTGGGTTCAGTCCTGATTCAATTACTGTCTGTGTGCTTTGCATGTTCTCATTATGTCTGCATAGGTTTTAATGTGTATTTCAGTTTTGTGCTGCCACCAGAAATATGCTTGATGACTGGCTACATTAAATCATCCATATATAGGTTGCATTTACCATTAGCATTTTGGCCAAAGCCATTGCTGAAAAGAGTCTTAGAGGCATCAATAGATGTACTTTGTTAAGAAATCACTTGAAATATTCACTGATGTTTGGGAGAGAGGAAAGAAAAGACTCATCAAGACAGCAGGATGGACAGGTCCTTAAATGCAAATTAAATTGCTAATGTAAACAGAATACACCACAAAATTGACTTTCACTAACATGTTTAGTAGTATGTCCATAAACCTGCATACATATACAGCTGTACATATATGCAAAAAAAGCATATCCATTTTGCTGACTATCAATTTTTTTTGAAAATTATTAGAGGAGTCACATATGGGAATACAGTCAAATAATAGCATGCAAGTGACTGCACTATGGACATTCTGTGGTGGCAGTGCTTGGCATAATACATTTATTGTATATCCTTCTATAACAAACAATGCTAAAGAAATGTCCTTCTGCAAGAACAGGAATCTGTAATGGTCCAGATTATTAAACTGTCATTAACTGAATCCAACTTATTGATGGTACCACTTGCTAATTACTGTTGCTTTTTGAGATTACTAATCACGAACCAATAACTATATGTGCCATATCATGCAAGGAGCAAAAGCAAGTAGCAGGGATTCTAAAAGCTGCAACACCCACATCCAGAGTTCAAAAGGGCTCACTCATCTGCAAGATGAATATTTTGTTAATCTTGTGTGTACTTTATGTGTCTGCCTGTCAGCTAATGTTTGATAGTGTTTGGCCTATGGCATTCCTGTGTGAGCCATTATTTTGAGGCGGGACAATTAGCACGCCTTTCAGTATGCATGGTCAGATGGAAGGTATCTGCAATAGAAATGGAAGGGTGACTGATTTCCTTTGAAATGTGTACTAGATCCCCTTGACACATTCTTACTAATTTAAAGCCATTATTTCTCAGGTAAACAGAATCATTCTTTGTTCACCACTGAGACATGTACATACTGATTACAAAGTATTCCAGTATTAATGACTGGCAAAACTGAGAAATCATATTCTTGGCCACAACAAAATATGAAGAGCATGCTGGTATGAGAAGCTTGGAATGCCAGAGTTCTGTGTAATGTCTTAATGACTAAAACATGGCTCACTGTCAGGAGTTTACGACACAAACATTTTTTTACAGATTACATTTTGAACAGAGACTGTCATGTTCAGAAATTGGCCAGCAATTGTTGATCATGTCTTAACGTGGCCCCATCACGTTCATTCCAGTGACAAGCCACTGTCTTATCATGACCAATTTAACTGTAGTCATCTGCAACTGCACCAGCGCTGTCACTCTCGATCAATCTGATCTTAAACAGAGAAGTCCTGCATTTCTATGATTAATAGATGCTGTTCTCTGTAGTGTCTTTCATTCTGTTCGCCACAGAATGTTATACAGTCTGCCTTGTCAAGAAAAATAGGACATTCAGTAAGTAAATAGAAACCAGTAAGAGACAGGTATAAAACTGCAGTGCAGAAAAGCAAACTAGAAATGAAAGTAAAAGCAAAAAGATGGCATGAAGGGTGATGAGCAGCCAAATATGCTGCAGAAAAGTAGATAAGCTGATACTTTGTGATAATTCAAATACATAACAGAAGAATGCCATGAACCCAATTTATAGTTAAATGCAGAACTTAGCAAATAGGAAATGTATGAGATTTTATAATCTATCATTATTTTAATATTATTTTCTACTACTATTTTAGAAAAATCTTTAATATTTTTTTCCTCTATGTTTACTTAGTCATTTGCAAATTAAGCAAGCCTATCAATGATCTCTTTGTGTCATATATTATGTACTACTGCTTGAAAAGTCACACATACAACTGTAAAGTAACACTGCCACTGGTTGTAGGGTAAGAGATTAGCATTTCTTTTTTCAAAATTTGGTCTCACAGAAGAATTGATGCCTGATTTATCAACCTGAATGTAATTTGTCAAATGTTGATTCAAATAAGTGTCATGTTCATCCTGTTCACATCATGTTTTGAATCTAGACTTATCTAGTAAGATTGTCAAGTTGCCGCTTATGCTCAGAAAATGCATTTTCCAGGTTTTTAAAATAACTGTAAAATCAACCCTCTGCGTGTAAATTTCAGAATCTGGAATCCTAATATAACTATGCTGAGATTGTTGTTGCTCAAATAATGATGTCTCCAAAAATTATAAAAATGTTACATTACATTTATGTAATATACTCTTATCAAGATTTGGCATTTTTGGTCATCATGTAACAGAATATAGCTTTTTCAAGCCTTCTCAGTGATGTATTTATTCTGAGGCCAGGTGCCTGCATATATCCCAGTGCTGTGAATTATTCCATTTTGGGACCGATTATGGGACTTGCAACTGATAACTCTTGTGAACACTCAGGAGTAAGAGAGGTGAGTTGATCCAGGCAAATAGAATGTGCATGTTCATAACAAACTTCTAACAGTTTCTATACCATATTACATGATTGCACAACTGTAACTTAATATTTTATAGTTAGTCATGGAACAAATTAGACAAATGTTGACATTTTATTATTATTTATAATGCACCAGCTAGCTCTGTATCTTTAATATTCTTGCATTGGCAGCAATAACATTAAATAGAAGCATACCTTTTTCATTTCTTAATATGGTTTTTTTTTTTTTTTCAGAAATTGTATTTTCTGCAATACTGAATGCAAGAAGGATTACTGACTTCCTTAGAAGTTCTAAGAAATAGGCAAGTGGTAAATGATACACAAGCACCCCCTTACTAATGGTGTTACGGAAAATACATTTTGCAGACAATTATAATGAAGAATTAATCAGAATTTGAGAACATCTGCTACATAAAGATATTCACAGTGTGCAATATGTATTGCTTGGACTTCGTAACAAATGTCATGTTATGTACTGTTCATATTTGTTATCTCAGATTTGCACAGCTTGCATTTTCAGTTTGCAATCAGGTTTACCACACCACCTTCAGCTGCCCTTTTCTTATATGCAAGCTACAGTAACAGTGTTATGTCTTAAGGAAGATTCATTTCTTCTGATTGTCATCAGTACAACTGCATGCATAAATCCTGCCATAAAACACTGAAAATCACCAAACATACAATGTAGCATTCATCTTGGGAAATGCTGCCTCTCTAATCTTTGGCATTCTTCTGTTTTACTGCAATCACTTTAAAAAAAATATATGCAGTGTTTTGCTTGAATTCTGTCTCTGAGCTGCCCTGGCAATCATGTTTTTTTTTTTTGTCTAAGTTATGATCTTACCACAAATACAATGAAACTATTCATAAAAATCCTCTTTGTATGAAAAAAACTCACAGCACAAGTATGTTTACATAACATATTACAAAACTGAAAATGCTAACAGTGCTTTCAGCTTGAAATCAGCAAATGTTCTGTATTTAGCCTGACAGTTATGAATGTGGGTGCACATTACAGCACAGTCTGGGTTAGTAACTACTTGATTTTGATCTGTGCTGGGAAATAGGTACTCCAGAAAAAAATTGCCACTAAAAGTAATAGTCAGTAGGATAAACATGCCTAATGAATACATTAAAGCATGTTACTTTCTGTTTTAATGATGGCTGATATTCTTGAATTTTGTCACTTGTACATAGTATTGTCAGATTACAATACTTCTGGCTCTCTGTCCACTCATAAAGCAGGTGACCTTTGTTGTATCTCCCAATTCTATTATATAATGACTGTTCTTTTCCTTATGTATACAAAAAACTGTCATAAGCTGCTGGACACAGGACGGAAATAGGCCATTGCTACATCCTAATGCATCATGTGCATGTCTATTGATGCAATATTTTACATGTTTCCCCTGCATTAAAGATTAACAGTTCCATTCTTTCTGTACCAATAACATATTCCTCTGAAGGGTTAACATTTGCCCAACTTACTTTACAAGCATCTGTTAAAAATTAACAGAACAGAAATTATGATCTGCAAATCGGGATGCAAAAATTTGACAAAAATGTATGTAAGCAAAATATAAAGATATGATCATACATAACACAATATTGGGGAAGTAGCAATATTGAGAGTTGCAGTACTTTCCCAGTCAGTTAGTAAATTACTGATTTCAGTTAGATGTTGCTGAGAGAAGCACACAACACAAACAGAAAGATGCAGTTCAATCAATTTGAGAACAAATCTACAGCATACAGCAAAATCTGATGAGATATATTTTTAATAACCTGAAGAAAAACCCTGGGATTTAGCAAGCAGCCATGCAGGAATAAGTTATTCCTGCATGGCAGGGACTGCTCCTGTACAGTATGGCAGCGTGCCTTGCATATTCATGATGGCGCACTGGCTGTGCTGTTAAATTTACATGGAGCTGTGTACAATTGCAGGTGGTATGTCTGAGAGCAGAGCTCTTACAATACACATGCCCCTGTACTCCAGAATTGCCTTTTGGCAATTAAAATGAGCGAGAATGTTCATAACACCCCTATTATGTCAGGATACCTCTCAACTGTACAGATTTTTGCAGAATGCCCAGAGTTTTGCCTCATATTTTAGTGCGTTCCTCCTAAAATCGGTACCTTTCTGGAAAATAGTTGAGGATTGAAGTCATTAAACAATGACAAACATTTGAGTTTAAAAGACTTCACATCCTTCAGAAAATCCATGCTAATGCAAGATCTATTATCTAAACTGTCCAAAAGTTTGTAAGAGCAATATTTAAAATCTGTCCCTTTTTGTCCCCCCATTATTTTAGGGTTTGCCCCAAGAGGTTAAGAGGTATGCCCACCACGAAGCAGAAAGCTTATAAAATAACAGGTTTAGCATTAGCAGGGATATTCTAAAAGGTATAGATAAAATAACACAACAAAACTTTTTTTTTATGAATGCAATAAGGTTTAATTGTAGCTGCACGGGTGCATCTGCTGCTTAGCTATGCTTAGTCCAGCTTAAACAGCACAAGAAGTTAAACAGCAAGAGACGTCCAACATGAGCCGTATTTCAATAATTTAGTGGATGCCTGAGGAATGGAGAAAAAGTGTTTTGGTACCGATTTTTAAGAATAAGGGTGATGTGCAGAGCTGTAGTAACTACAGAGGGATAAAATTGATCAGTCACAGCATGAAGTTATGGGAAAGAGTAGTGGAAGCAAGGTTAAGAAGGGACATGATGCTTAGTGATCAGCAGAATGGTTTCATGCCAGGAAAGAGCACTACAGATGCGATCTTTACTCTGAGAGTGTTGATGGAGAAGTACAGAGAAATTTGGAAGGAGTTGCATTGTGTTTTTGTAGACTTAGAGAAAGCATATGACAGGGTGCCTAGAGAGGAGTTGTGGTATTGTATGAGGAAGTCAGGAGTGTCAGAAAAGTATGTAAGAGTGGTACAGGATATGTACAAGGGTAATGTGACAGTGGTGAGGTCTGCGGTGGGAGTGACGGATGCGTTTAAGGTGGAGGTAGGGTTACATCAAGGATCAGCTCTGAGCCCTTTCTTATTTGCAATGGTGATGGACAAGTTGACAGACGAGATCAGACAGGAGTCCCCGTGGACTATGATGTTTGCAGATGACATTGTGATCTGTAGTGAGAGTAGGGAACAGGTGGAGGAGACCCTGGAGAGATGGAGATATGCTCCAGAGAGAAGAGGAATGAAGGTCAGCAGGACTAAGACAGAATATATGTGTGTGAATGAGAGGAAGGATAGAGGAATGGTGAGGATGCAAGGAGTAGAGGTGGGGAAGGTGGATGAGTTTAAATACTTGGGGTCAATAGTTCAGAGTAACAGTGAGTATGGAAGAGAGGTGAAGAAGAGAGTACAGGCAGGATGGAGTGGGTGGAGAAGAGTGTCAGGAGTGATTTGTGATAGACAAGTACCTGTAAGAGTGAAAGGGAAGGTCTACAAGAGGGTAGTGAGACCAGCTATGTTATATGGGTTGGAGACAGTGGCATTGACAAAAATATAGGAGTTTGAGCTGAATGTGGCAGAATTAAAGATGTTAAGATTTGCACTGGGTGTGACGAGGGTGGACAGGATTAGGAATAAGTATATTAGAGGGTCAGCCCAGGTTGGAACATTTGGAGACAAAGCCAGAGAGGCATGATTACATTGGTTTGGACATGTGCTGAGGAGGGATGCTGAGTATATTGGGAAAATGATGCTAAGGATGAAGCTACCAGGTAACATGAAAAGAGGAAGGCCTAAGATAAGGTTTATGGATGCGGTGAGAGAGGACATGCAGGTGGTTGGTGTGACAGAGCAAGATGCAGAGGACAGGAAGAAATGGAAACAGGTGATCTGCTGTGGCGACCCCTAACTCGAACAGCCGAAAGAAGATGATGAGTGGTTAGAGCGTGCGCTTTGCAAGTAGCCATTCCTTGTTTGATCTCCACTATAACCAATTCACATTTTAAATGTGACAGCAGTGCATAAACATTTTTTTTGTATTACCTACTGAATAACATATATTTGTTAACCAGAGTACTGCATTAGGCACAGAGGTAAAGTGTCAGTGTAATAAAGTTGTGAAATCTCCATATAAACACAAGTGCCCCATACGTATAGTCACACATGAATAAATGTAATGAAATCACATTGGGGGATGTCAGGGACAGTAAACAAATTTATAATATGTAATGAATGATGAATCAATCCCATACAGCAGATAGTCTATAAAATGAAAAAAATAAGCAATACTAAGCATTGCACAGCTCTGCTTGCTAGGTGTAAGCATTGTGTAAATATGACTGCTAAGCAATGAGTAGCCCAGCTAAGTGGATTTGCCCATTGGTAAGCACTGCGGAACCTCTCCCAATTAGCAAATCCAACCTCAGCTAAGGAGGTTTGCCCGTAGCTTAGCTTAGCTCAGCATAATCATAACTATCCAATCACAGCAAAGGGCAGATAATCAGTCATATTTAAACCCCACAGACAGGAATACAGCTCATAACTGGTTGCAGCTTCCCACTGTAGGCAGCATGGCTGGAGTCTGAGAGGGATTGCACTTCCGGGCACAGTGCTGGGGCATCCATGAGTCTTAGGCCATGGTAAGACTCCTGGTAAAAAAACACAATGAGAGACTGCTGAAGGGCCAGTACCAAGGCTCCCAATATAAAGTGGAAGCCTAGGACCATCTCGCCCTTGACTTCACCAGTGCCACTGGTATCCCTCTCACTGGTGAGCAGGTCAGACACCACTATGCTGACTTGAAACAGAGGAAGAGGGAGATCTTGGATCAGTGGATCCAAGAATCAAGGCAGAAGGGTGATGCCCCAGCAGTGTGTAAGTACTCATACCATTAACTGTTTAGTAATGTCCAGCCTGTGTATATAATGGATAGGTATGGCTAAATATTTCTCTATTTCTCTTACAGCTGCAGCTGAGAGGGCTGTGAATCAGGAAGCCCATGCGAGTAGGCTGCAAAGGTTGTGTCTCGAGGCTGGTGAGTAACAATCCTGCTTGTCGTAGTCATGCCAAATAAATATAAAAGTAGTAGAAAGTCAGCTGCCAGTATAAAAACTGTTTTGTGTATGGGTTGTACTGAATAAACCAGACAATATAGTCCCATATAGGTCATATTTAAATAAAACTGTAACTGCCTGGCAATAAAGCTCTAAATCCTGGACTGGTTGGGTTTACTCTGGTATCGTATGGCATTTTTAGTGTTGTATTCTCTGAATAGTAATGTTGCATTAACCACTGTTACCCACCCTGTGCTACATAATAAAAATGTCTAGGAATGTCTGACTAAGACTGTTGTAATTACAAGGTCAGATTGTACAACCGAGAGAGATTTAGACAGAAAACAGTAAAGAAATACACAGCAATATTCAAATAGCACACTACTGTGAATTAAATTGCTATATTTTCACCAGACACAGCCATGGTTCAAATCCTGGGAGTGGTATTAAGCTGTATGCATAATCATACCTCTCAACTGTACAGATTAGTTCCAAATGTCCAGATAGTTGGCTCATAATGTATGCCTGTTACCCTGACCCCTGGCTAATCAGTGGGATGATCTCAGACTTTTAGGCAGCAAATAATGACATAAATCTGATTTTCAGACATCAAAATCTTCAAAAAATGTATATGAAAAGAAACCTGTCAATCTAGCAACTCACCAAAAGATTATGAGAGCAATATTCAAAATATGTCCCATTTCTACCCCCATGTTGTCAAGCTATGACTAAAGTGTGTGCATTAACAGATTGAGAGGTATGTGCATAATATTAACTCGGAATCTGTGAATATGTGTAGAAACATTCAGGTAGTGTTAACAAACCTTTCCTCCACAGGT